>NC_081385.1:2702278-2807278 GCF_030684315.1 Stegostoma tigrinum | reverse complement strand
GAAGCGAGAGACAGAGAGAGAGAGAGAGATTTGATGAGACAGTCAAAGAAGGTGAGGGACAGAAATGGAGAGTAAGGAAGAGAGAGAAATGGAGAGTAATGAAGACAGAGATAGATGGAGTAACCGAGAGAGACAGAGAGAGAGTGAAACAGAAATAAAGGCACAAAGGCAGAGACAGATACTGTACAGGCATTAGAAGACCCATGACAATATGTCACACTCCGAGGTACTGAATCCATTGGCATTATGCAACGTCACAATGTCCCTGGGACACCAGAAGGGAAGCAGTGTGCGTGAATACCAGTCACCATCAGTAATAACATGGAGAAGTGTGTGTCTGTGAGACATGGAAATGGCCAGGGAACCACCATCGTCTGCAGTGTCCACCACATGAGGAATGAAGCAGCTTCCATTAGTGATGGGGCCAGTGAGAGGCAGAAGGAGGGAAGCAGCAATGGCAGAAAGCCAAGGATCTGTCAGGCAGCGGTTCCCCTGTTAGATAGCTTGAGGAACCAGGCGCAGAAGCCCCTCTCAGCCTCTGAGCCTCCTGCATCTCCTTCCAACTCCATTTTCATGCACCCCACCTCCCTCTCCCCCTCACTGTTGGCAGACAGCATTGTCCTTGCTGGGTGTTGTACATAATTTGATTAATTGGATTTTCGGGGGTGGGGGATAGTGGTGCTGAACAATAGATGAATGGTACTACAACTGGTTGGTGATGGGGAGAAATAGTTGAGCTTCCTATACCATTCAAATTAACAAGCATGTTAAATGGACAGGCTGACATGTGAGTTAATTAGGGAAGGCTAATGGACCAGAATCCAGTGTGTATCTGCTACTTTGGCCTGGTTGCACTGCTGTACTGCTCAGTAATTGCTGTTGGTGGACCTAAGGGGAAGGGAATGTTTCTTCCACTTTCAAAAACTGAAGGAAAGAGCCGAAGGAAAGAGTTTGAGAACATGGCTGTGTTACAGCCTGTGAAAGTGAGGTTAGCACGGCTGAGAATCAGCATGCTCTGTCTGAAAAGAAAATGACTCGTAGAAACAAGCAGCGATTCTTGAGCTGTCTCTCAGGGCATGAGAGACATATCTAAAAATGTGTGGGCTGTCCCTCTGCTCAGTGAAGGAGAAATTTGAAGGGCATCAGTGACCGATTGCGAGTAATAAAGCAGTAGCGACTCAGTGAGCTTCAGCCCTCAGCACTCAGGCTCGGATAACCACTAAAGTGACAGTTCTCCACACGACCCAACTCCTCTATAAATAGAGTGCATCGCCTGACTTTACTCACACTAAACTCCCAACGGGCAGCTCCTGCCATTAAACTGGGACCATTTAGCTGCAGAGCCCAACACTCCCAGCCTTATTAGTCTTCACAAACTTATAAAGACTGAGGCTGGAAGCCAGGCCAGAGCTGGATAGGTCCCGTGTGTGTGATTTTCAGCTACAGATGTGAGTTGTTGACTTGCAGCTAAATCAGGACAGGAGTCCCATAGCGTGCCGGCAGATGCCAAGTGACATTTTTATGTCTCCTTCTCTGCTCTGACTTACTCTCCATTTATGCCGTTCATTTTATCCTCCCTGCTCTCTGTACGATCTGCCACAGTTTTATTTTCACTCAAAATGCAGTGACATCCAAAACTATTCCTCCTCACTTCATCAACTGCAACTCAGCTTCTGCAACACGAGAGGGTCAATGCTGAGGGAGCGGGAACTGTCAGAGGGTCAGTGCTGAGGGAGTGGGCACTGTCGGAGGGTCAGTGCTGGGGGAGCAGGCACTGTCGGAGGGTCAGTGCTGTGGGAGCAGGCACTGTCGGAGGGTCAGTGCTGAGGGAGCGGGAACTGTCAGAGGGTCAGTGCTGAGGGAGTGGGCACTGTCAGAGGGTCAGTGCTGAGGGAGTGCCGCACTGTCGGAGGGTCAGTGCTGAGGGAGTGCCGCACTGTCAGAGGGTCAGTGCTGAGGGAGCGGGCACTGTCAGAGGGTCAGTGCTGAGGGAGCGGGCACTGTCGGAGGGTCAGTGCTGAGGGAGTGCCGCACTGTCGGAGCGTCAGTGCTGAGGGAGTGGGCACTGTCAGAGGGTCAGTGCTGATGGAGTGCCACATTGTCGGAGGGTCAGTGCTGAGGGAGCAGGCACTGTCAGAGGGTCAGTGCTGATGGAGTGCCACATTGTCGGAGGGTCAGTGCTGAGGGAGCAGGCACAGTCGGAGGGTCAGTGCTGAGGGAGCGCTGCACTGTTGGAGAGTCAGTGCTGAGGGAGCAGGCAGTGTTGGGCTGTCAGTGCTGAGGGAGCGGACACTGTCGGGGGGTCAGTGCTGAGGGAGCGGGCACTGTCAGAGGATCAGTGCTGAGGGAGTGGGCACTGTCAGAGGGTCAGTGCTGACGGAGCGCCACATTGTTGGAGGGCCAGTACTGAGGGAGCAGGCACTGTCAGAGGGTCAGTGCTGAGGGAGTGGGCACTGTCGGAGGGTCAGTGCTGATGGAGTGGGCACTGTCAGAGGGTCAGTGCTGAGGGAGTGGGCACTGTCGGAGGGTCAGTGCTGACGGAGTGTCACACTGCCGGAGGGTCAGTGCTGAGGGAGCGGGCACTGTCAGAGGGTCAGTGCTGAGGGAATGGGCACTGTTGGAGGGTCAGTGCTGATGGAGTGCCACATTGTCGGAGGGTCAGTGCTGAGGGAGCGGGCCCTGTCGGAGGATCAGTGCTGAGGGAGTGGGCACTGTCGGAGCGTCAGTGCTGAGGGAGCAGGCACTGTCAGAGGGTCAGTGCTGAGGGAGCGGGCACTGTCAGAGGGTCAGTGCTGAGGGAGCGGGCACAGTCGGAGGGTCAGTGCTGAGGGAGCGCTGCACTGTTGGAGAGTCAGTGCTGAGGGAGCAGGCAGTGTTGGGCTGTCAGTGCTGAGGGAGCGGACACTGTCGGGGGGTTAGTGCTGAGGGAGCGGGCACTGTCAGAGGATCAGTGCTGAGGGAGTGGGCACTGTCAGAGGGTCAGTGCTGACGGAGCGCCACATTGTTGGAGGGCCAGTACTGAGGGAGTAGGCACTGTCGGAGGGTCAGTGCTGAGGGAGTGGGCACTGTTGGAGGGTCAGTGCTAAGGGAGCGGGCACTGTTGGGCAGTCAGTGCTGCAGGTGCGGACACTGTTGGGGGTTCAGTGCTAAGGGAACAGGCACTGTTGGGCAGTCAGTGCTGAGGGTGCGGACACTGTCGGGAGTCAGTGCTAAGGGAGCGGGCACTGTTGGGGGGTCAGTGCTGAGGGAGTGCTGAACTGTCGGAGGGTCAGTGCTGAGGGAGCGGGCACTGTCAGAGGGTCAGTGCTGAGGGAGTGGGCACTGTTGGAGGGTCAGTGCTGGGGGAGCGCCACACTGTCAGAGGGTCAGTGCTGAGGGAGCAGGCACTGTCGGGGGGTCAGTGCTGAGGGAGTGGGCACTGTCAGAGGGTCAGTGCTGAGGAAGTGGGCACTGTCAGAGGGTCAGTGCTGAGGGAGTGGGCACTGTTGGAGGGTCAGTGCTGGGGGAGCGCCGCACTGTCGGAGGGTCAGTGCTGAGGGAGTGGGCACTGTCGGGGGGTCAGTGCTGAGGGAGCAGGCACTGTCGGGGGGTCAGTGCTGAGGGAGCAGGCACTGTTGGGGGGGTCAGTGCTGAGGGAGTGGGCACCGTCGGTTGTCAGTGCTGAGGGAGTGGGCACTGTCGGGGGGTCAGTGCTGAGGAAGCAGGCACTGTCGGGGGGTCAGTGCTGAGGGAGTGAGCACTGTCAGAGGGTCAGAGATGAGGGAGCGGGCACTGTCAGAGGGTCAGTGCTGAGGGAGTGGGCACTGTCGGATGGCCTGTGCTAAGGGAACACTGCACTGTCAGAGAGTCAGTGCTGATGTAGCGCTGCACTGTGGGAGGGTCAGTTCTGAGGGAGCACCACACTGTAGGAGGGTCAGCACTGAGGGAGTAGCGCACTATCGGAGGGTCAGTACATAGGGAGTGGCACACTGTGAAAGGATTAGTAGAGAGGGAGTGGCGCACTGTGGGAGGGTCAGTGCTGAGAGAATGCCACACTGTCGGAGGGTCAGTACAGAGGGAGTGGAGCACTGTGTTAGTGGTTTCTGTGTTTTTAATGAGACATTAGAGCAGGGCTCTGAAGGGTCCCGACCCGAAACGTCAGCTTTCCTGCTCCTCTGATGCTGCTTGGCCTGCTGTGTCCATCCAACTCCACAGCTTGCTATCTCTGCATGCCCTGTCTCCTGGCAGAAGGCTGGGTCCTGTTCCCTTGTTGGAAACTGAGCTCTAGAGTTCTGCATCGTCACTGTCTTGGATTCTCTAGTTATTACCACCTCCCTGTTTTTAGTGATCTTGCTGTGCTCTGGATGGCTGCGAAACTTCCTCAGTTACCAATCAGAACATTTCAATGGTCTTTCACCGGCTGTGAATCACTTTCAGCTACCTTGTGTTCATGAAGGTGCTATACAAATTCACGTCTGTCTTTCAATGCTTACTAATTTTGCCAACTGTTACACTGTCTGCAAAGTGCTTATAGCTTTATAATCTCAGTAATTGTCAGTGAAAAACGCTTCCCTTTCTTTGAGGCGAGTTTAAAGGACACAGAAAGGCTCTGGGATAACAAAGTGTGAAGCTGGATGAACACAGCAGGCCAAGCAGCATCTCAGGAGCACAAAAGGGCCTAGACCCTTCATCAGAGGCTCTGGGGACAGGTTGGGGTTCGTGGACAGTTCTCACCATTCCGTCGGATCGAAGTCAGTTCAGCTCGAAGCTGCTGTCAGTCATACAGTTTGCAGATTGTGCAGCATTTAATTTATTGTTAGATAAAAACGGATGGTAGACTGTCCACTCTCCTCAATGGCATTAAATCAAAGTTTTGTCCTTTAATCATTAGAAATCTCTTTGTTTGATGGAAGGAATAACCTTCTGAAAATTGAAGGTGAGAGGTGACTCAGGGCCCCTCAGTTCCCTGTTCTGGAAATTCGACAACAAAAAACAGTCTGCAATTGGAATGTGCGTTCCTCTTACTTTCCACAATGTCCCTGTGACTTACAACAGGAAGCAGCCACAGTTCCCAGCTGTGAGGCTGAAACAGAGATCGTGTCGGACTGTGAATGGGCATCCATTAAGGACCCCACTAGGGTCAAGTGTGTTGCCTTCGCAGTTCAACAGCCCACTGATAGTCACTGTCTCATGAATTAAAAAGGACCTCCCCCAGCCCCAACACGCAAAGGTAGGTGTTGGTGCCCAAGGGATTATTTACCCTCAGGATCAGCAGCTCCAAGCGAGGGCCAGTGGACAGATGCAGAAAGAGGGAAGGGAGCAATCCAATTTTCCCGTTGTTCCGTCTACAGTCACCTGCAGCCCCGCTATCTCAGTGCGCCACCCCAGCCTTTACCATCCACTGATTTCCATCATTTCATCAGTGATGATGGCCTCCAAGGACTGGAACCAAACGTCACTTGGAATTCAGAGGTGTATCAGCTTGTGAAACACAAGCAGGCTGAACATAAAGCAACTGTTTCCTTTAGCCAGAAGCTCAAAAATATGTTGGCTTAAACTTAAAGTGAAAGGCAGAAGCTTTAGAAGGGAGTTGCGCAAAATGACTTTCACCCAGAGGCTGCTGGGGGTCTGGAAAGTACTGCCTGCGAGGGGAATTGAAGTGGGAAAGCTCACAGTCTGTAATAAGTACTTGGATGGGCACAGGAAAGTTCATACCCGGTGGGAAAGTGCAGGGTAGTAGTGCATTTTTAGCAGACTTGATGGGCCAAAGGCCCTCTTCTGTACTGTGTGATTCTATGATTCTAGTTGAGTAAACCTTTTCTGAACTGCTTCAAATGCATTAATGCCATTTCATAAGGATAGCGACCAGAACTGTACAGTGTTTCAGATGCAGTCCTGTGAAACACCTTCTGTCATTTTCCTGCATCAAAGGTGCTGTATGAATGTACATTTTTTTTGTTTTGCTGTTGACATAATCTCTTTCTTCGGATTGAGAATTCGATAAATTCCTCTTGAAAACATTTGTAGTCTATTTTGTTCGATGAGGTGCTGCTGTTTCACTCATCTTCTTGAGGGCTCCTCATGATGTGTAATGATAGGTTGGGCAGCACAGTGGCTCAGTGGTTAGTCCTGCTACCTCAAGGAGCCTGGGACCTGGGTTTGATTCCACCCTCTGTCTGTGTGGAGTTTGAACATTCTCCCTGTGTCTGCATGGGCTTCCTCCGGGTGCTCCGGTTTCCTCCCACAGTCCAAAGATATGCAGGTTAGGTGGATTGCCCATAGTGTCCAGGGATGTGTAGGTTAGATGTGTTAGCCATGGGAAATGCAGGGATACAGAGAAAGGGTTAGGTCTGGGTCGGATGCTCTTCAGAGGGTTGGTGTGGGCTTGTTGGGATGAAGGGCCTGTTTCCACACTGGAGGGATTCTGTGAATCTAAGAATATTAAACCATATCAGAGGCTGCAGCTTCTGACCAGGGCCTCTGCACTCCCCTTATAATTGCCAGCTGGAAGGAGTCTGCTCAAACAGCAGGTCTGGCCTGTAGACATCGCAGTTTAACCGAATGAAAGACAGTTTTATTGTGAAACATGTAAGATTTGAGAAGACTTGTTAGGCTCGATGCGGAGAGAATGTTTCTCCTGGTGGAAAATATACGACTCACCTGAACAGGATTTCAGAAAAAGGAGTTTCCCATCAAGGTCAATGTGGAGATGAGGAAGAATTTATTCTCTCAGAGGGTAGTTCATCCAGCCTGAAAGCACATGACACCAGGTTATAGGACAGCAGGTTTATTTGAAATCACAAGCTTTTGAAGCACTGCCCCTTCGACACTCTCCAAAAGCTTGTGATTTCAAATAAGCCTGTTGGACTGTAACCTGGTGTTGCCTGACCTCTGACCTTGTCCACCGCAGTCCAACACCAACACCTTCATGTCATAGCTCATCTCAAACAGCAGCCGGGTCATGCAATATATTTGAGGCTGAGCTGGACAGGTTTCGGATCTGTAAGGGGGTAGGCAGCAATAGGAATTGAGGCCACAATCAGATCAGCTGATGGTGAAGCAGGCTCGAAGGGCTGAATGACCTCCTCCTGCTCCTAATTCTCATCAAGCTTTGGTGCCAGCCCAGCTTCCATTGGTCATAACTGTTTCTGTCTGGATCCAGAACTAATGTGAGAATACATTTGACGAGGAGGCCCTCATTTGCAAAGAGTTGTATGTGTTTGAAGAACTCTTGCGCTTAGAGTCCATTTCAGCGTTTCCCTGGGGAGTGTGCTGTAATCTGTCACTTGAGCTCTCACTCTCTCAACTCATGTTCCTTTTGTGTTGGCCACACTGCTGTCAATCAGCATGTAGCGGGAGTCTGACAATCCCAGCACACACCCCTTAATCCGAGCCTGAAGCTCTCTCCACAATGAAGGGATCCCCCTCCCACTGGTACAGAGCAACAAACCGGAACTTTGAGTTCCGAATAAACAACAAACCAAGGGGTGGCCTGAGAGAAGCCCCTTTAATTGTGTCAGGCTTTGATAGTCTAGAAATGGACTAAATATCCCAAAGTCTCCAACAAAGAGATGCCTAGAAAGATCTTTATCCAGGAAGTGGAACCTGCTCCGAATGGAGTGGCTGAGGGGAACAGCCACGGTGCATTTTACCATGGAGCTGGATAAAGACTTGAAGGAGATGGGAACGAAGACATTGCTGGAGAGCGATGAAGAAAACTCAAAGGGACAACAGAATCCTGTCAGATGGAGCATGGAGTTTCTGTGCTGAAAATTCTACTCAATTCTGTGACTTAGCAAATCTAACATTCTTCATTTCAAGCAAAGCAATATATAACCCTTAATTTTGTTCACCATTAAAACATTATAAAGCATTAACCACACTAAATGGAAATCTACAAAACAAATTAAGCATGTTACAAACTAAAATGCCTTTAATTTCATACCTATTGTCTTCATTTCTCATTGCAAACTGCATTCTCTCTGACTGACTGCGTCTTGCTCCATGCCTGGAGACCTGCCTGAGTCCAAACCAGACTATTCCCAACTATGATGCTGTGGTGGCACGGTGGCTCAGTGGTTAGCACTGCTGCCTCACAGCGCCAGGGACACAGGTTCGATTCCAGTCTCAGGCACCTGTCTATGTGGAGTTTGCACATTCTGTGTGGGTTTCCTCCGGGTGCTCCAGTTTCCTCCCACTGTCCAAAGATGTGCAGGTTGGGTGGGTTGGTCATGCTAAATTGCCCATAGTGCCCGGGGGTGTTTAGGTTAGGCAGGTTAGACATGGGGTAGCAGGGGAATGGGTCTGGGTGGGATGCCCTTCAGAGGGGTGCAGTGGACTTGTTGCGCTGAATGGCCTGTCTCTACACTGTAGGGATTCTATGAATGATGTTGAGGCAGGTTTGGCTACACAT
The DNA here is from genome assembly GCF_030684315.1 of Stegostoma tigrinum. NCBI lineage: Eukaryota > Metazoa > Chordata > Chondrichthyes > Orectolobiformes > Stegostomatidae > Stegostoma > Stegostoma tigrinum. The sequence goes on along the minus strand of NC_081385.1, from coordinate 2,798,886 downwards.
CCAAGCATCACAGAGACTGCCTTCATCCTGCTGTACAGTACTCTCTGAGTTCGACCTTGCTTCAGATCATCTTATTTAAATCTCTCTTGGGGCAGGGGTGTCACTGACTTGGCAGGCATTTACTACCCACCCCTAGCTGCCCCTTGAGAAGGTGTTAGTGAGCTGCCTTCTTGAACCGCTGCACTACTTGGGATCAAAGTAGATGCACAAAGTCCAAGGGAGGTAATTGCAAGATTTTGGCCCAGCGACAGTGAAGGAACAACAATATATTTCCAAAACAGGATGACAAGTGGCTTAGAGGGGAACATGCAGAGGGTTGGTGTTCCCCTGTATCTGCTGCCCTTATCCTTGTAGATGGAAGTGGTTGTGGGTTTGGAAGGCACTGTTGGAAGATCTTTGGTGAATTTCTGCAGAGCGTCCTGTAGATAGTACACACTGCTACTACTGAGCAACTTGCGTGTTGTTGAAGCTGCACCATTCCAGGCAAGTGGGGAGTATCCCATCACATTCCTGACTTGTGCCTTGCAGATGATGGAGAGGCTCTGGGGAGTTAGGAAGTGAGTTACTTGCTGCGATTCCCAGCCACAGTATGGGAGATCGGTTGTTTCTGGTCAATGGTAACCCCAGGATATTGTTATTGGGGAAATCAGTGATGGTAAATCCATGGAACTTCAAAGGGCATTGGTTAGATTCTCTCTTGTTGAAGGTGATCATTGGCTGGTATTTGTGTGGCACAAATATTACTTGATGATTGACTGCCGAAGCCTTCGTATTTTTTACCTTTATCACCTGCAGCCCTGGCTATCTTGGTACATGTGTCTGGCCTCACATCTTCTATCCTTCATAAACATCAGCACATCCAAAATGCTGCTTCCTGCATTCTAACCAACACCGAGTCCCATTGGCCAACATCCCTGTGTCCGTTGAAATCCTCTGACTTCTCTTTAAGAGTCTCCGCATTTTTGAAGCATTCATCCATGTTTTCAAACTCCTATGTGCTGAAGTAGAGGGGCAGGGGCTAATGGAGAGAATGCATTTGATGGACCAAAAGGCCTTTGATTATTCCTGCTTTCTGCAGTTACTATGACAACCACCTCTTGTGCAGCTGATTTTTAGAATCATTTGGTGGTTTGTGTTTGCAATTATGAGTGGGAAGCATGTTTGGATCCTTGCTACATTTTAACAAATGTCTTTTAAATGTAATTGATGATCTGCCCTAGCAGGTTCCCTATTTGCAAACCAGTTTGTGGGTGTCTGCCTGTTCAAATGAAAGATTTATACAACATTGGAACATCTCTCAGAACATCTTAAGTTGCTTCACATGCAAGAAATTACTTTCAATTTCATTCATTGTATTTGTGTTATAAATGTAGCAGGTTTGTAGTAGTGTGTCACAAGCTGCAGTGAGACAGGACATCAGGTACTTAGGTTCGCATAGAGAAGGTACATTTAACGAGGCCCTTCACATACATTATTAATCATTTCTGTAGCAGTGGGACTTGAACCTAGGCCTCCTAGTCCAACAGTAGGAACATTACCGCTTCACCACAAGATTGTCAATATTCACTAACGAGATGTGGCTGCCACTGCCTGGGCAAGTCTTTATTGACCATCCCTAGTTGCCCCTTGAGAAACTGCATTCTCCAACTGCTAGAGCCCTCTGTCACAGGGGTTTGTTGGCCATGACACTGGGAAATCTCTTGACTGATACAGACCATCTTTAATATAGTAATCAACATCTGATTGTGTAAAAAGACCCTCCCTTAAATCCCTCAGTATCCCCTCATTAAAGCACTGTAATCCTTCAGTTACACATAGCAATCTCTCAGTAACAAGCTGTAATCCCTCAGTAACACATTATAATCCCTCAGTAATATTGTAATCTCTCAGTAATATTGTAATCTAACAGTAACACTGTAATCTCTCAATTACACTGTAATCCTTCAGTAACACACTGTAACCTCTCAATAACACTATAATCTCTCAATAACACACTGTTATCCGTCAGTAACACTGTACTCCCACAGTAACACTGTCATCTCTCAGTAACACTGTCATCCATCTGTAATACACTGTTATCCCTCCATAATACTGTTATCCCTCAGTAACACATTGTTATCCCTCAGTAACACAGTTGTCCCTCTATATTACAATGTATTTTTCCATGCCATGCTGGAGAGGCAATTTCAACTGAATTTAAATCCTGGAAGTGATACTCATGGCAAGTCCCTGCAGTGAGATGCTGCCACTAGGCCTAGAGCAAAACTAAAATGCTACTGATGCTGGAAGTCCGAAATAAAACCGGCAGCACTGAGAATACTCAACAGTTTGAACTGTCTCTGTGTGGAGAACCACAGAGTTTGTGACCTTCATAAAAGCAGAAACTTTGTTTGGATTGCAATTGAACTGCTCAGACCTGCGTTGGTGGAGTGAGCAGCTCAGGGAAACACACTAAAAATGCAAGAGATTGAGCTGGCCTCTTTTAAAAGCGCCCCTGCGTTGGGGGAGAAAGAGATCAGTGCATGTAAAAACCAATAGAATTTTCCAGAAGTTGCCATGAAGAATATCCCTTGTGGACAAATCCAGATCATTCCACATTATAACTGACTGGGTTGGGTCAATTTCTTTCAACTGCTCAACAAGAGATACACCTCTGAGTTTCAAGAGTACCCCAGCGAAGGTGTTAAGGTGATTAGTGTCTGTATTCTTATAGGAATGCTGGGTAAACAAGAAAAGCGGAGACTTAGAATGAGATTGTTATGAAGTGTGACCCATGAGGAGGATAAAGCCCCTGAAAGAGCCGGTGAACTCAATGGCCCTGTGACTAGGTCCTTAAAACAGTGTAATTTTGGTGAGTGGGAATTGTGTTGCGAATAACACTGACAGCAAGATAGATGATGTTAAGAGTGAGAGTAACTCTCAGATGGTCACTTGCTGGTTTGAACAGATTCAATTACATTTTATATTCTAGATCTTACATCGTCGACAGGGTGAAATTAACTGAATCAGACTGGGGTAACATAATGGTTGGAAGGAAACCAGTGTTTTTTATTCAGCCCCTTCTTGCTCTGCTACAATTTCTTCCAATTTAATCCGAGCTGAGCTGCGGAGGCAGTGCGTGAGAAACCTTTAATTGGGTTTTATGGACTGGGCTTTGAGACCAAGTGTCATCATTTCCTAATGTCCTCTCTCTCTCTCCCTCTCTTCTGATCCAGTAAACAGTAAACTGGGCTGGCCAGGAGATATAACCTCAATTACGGGGAGAGCTGAACCTGAGGACGACAGATCCATCTACCTGGACAGCTCTGTCCTATCAGTCAGTCACTCACCTCCAGTTCATTACCTCTGACTTTAACTTTCACAGCAGTTTACATTGTGGAACAGTGCCTCATGGAACAAAGGCACATAGAGACACAAACACTCAAACATAACCACATATTCTTGCACTAACTCTCACAGAAACTCTGGCATATACACAGCACAGCGGGCACCACCACACAAACATAAACATTTCCACGGACACACTCATGATCACGCACATAAACATATAATAGACCTTCATCCCTGCTGCCCTTAACACCACTGCCCCCAGGCAAAACTGGAAAGGCAAATCTAAGAGGTAGTTTCACTTTGAACAAAATTTCCTCATCACCATTTTTATTTTCTGCTGATGATTAGATTATATTTTCATTAAAATACAGAATTAATATGACAATCATAATTTATTCAAGTCCATTTCAAGCATGATATTTGTTTTCTTTTATATTTGCTCATGTCTGGGCATGAGTCTATAATATTGTCTTTTCCTGCAATTTGAATAGTTTTAATTGCACCATTAAACTGCAACAGAACACTGAAAGAAAACAAAAGAACTACAGATGCTGTAACTGAGGAACAAAAAGAAAGTTGCTGGAAAAGCTCAGCAGGTCTGGCAGCATCAGTGAAGGAGAAAACAGAGTTAACGTTGAGGTCCAGCGACCCTTCCTCAGAAGGGTCAGAAGTTCCTTCACAGATGCTGCCAGACCTGCTGAGCTTTTCCAGCAACTTTCTTTTTGTTGCAGCAGAACACTGTTAACTTCCTGCCATAGAATTGTTGCAGGGAAGGGAGAGGATTGTGATCCATCCAAATAATAATCCCTGCAGAATAGTGGGATCTCTAGGTCTCTGAATATTGCAGAGCCAGTTCCAAAGGCCCAGTCCCTTGTTCTCCATTGTGGAATAATTCGGCTGGAATAAATTTCCAGAAAAATAATTGATCATTCATCAATCTCCATTGCATCCAGCTATAATAACACGTACCAAACACTGACGTTGTTGATATCAACATCAACAGTCAGTTTCAATGGTGTATCAACATTCAGCACAGCTGAAAGAACTCAGCTCCCACATTATCAAAGACAACCTGATATTCTTTTGTCTGCTCAAATATTTTTAACAAACTAGATTACTGAAATTCAGAACAAACAGCCAAAAAAAATCCACTCGTGCCAATATAATGCAGAAGTTTAAGTTTTGTTTTAAACTTGGGAAAATCTAAAATAGCACTTATTTTTGTTTCTGTAGCTGTTACTTCACCATCTCACAATGTGGCCCAAATAAGTGAATTCTATTTTGTCAAATTCACTTTTGGCCAAATGTATGACCAAATTAACCCTTTATAATTAATAAAACAGTTTGTTCAAGTGTTGTAAATGTTCTTCTCAGGTTTGGCTGAACACGACCAAGTCATCAATGTAAATGACACAGTTACCTAAGCCCTCGGCCACCCTGTTGATGTATTTTTCATTCTAAACTGCCATGACAATACAAAATCCATCCAGTGTTACAAAAGCTGATATTTCTTTGGCTGTGTCAGTCATTGGATCTTGCCAATATTCTTACAGCAAATCAATTTTTGTAACCAATCATGCTTGTCGAATCCTCTGATTAAAATCCTCCAATGGTAGAATTGGGTATGAATCTGACTTTGTGGTAATCAATGCACAAACGGTTTGGTTTTGATACTAGAGGTTATGACCAGGATTAATAATGCCATTGTTCATCGTGATCTTTTTCTCTTCCCTCATTGAGCTAACTTCTCTGGACTGAGTCTGTAAGGATACTTTATGGGCAATATTCTTCAGAAATTAACATCATGTCTCTCCGAAGTCACATATCCTGGTATATTTACACAAATCAATTTCTGAGCCTGTAATAACTTATGGAAGTTACTTCAATAGTTTTTGGTGAGATAGCATAAATTTCTTCCATTTTTTTAAGCATCTCCATATTATCCAATCTGATCATTAGAGAGCCGTATTCTGAAGTTTCAAGTTGTTTCATTCTTGACTTGTTCTGATATCTTTATTTAATTTTGCATTTACTTCACCACTTGGGGTTGCTTTAGCTCAGTTGGCTGCACAGCTGATTTATGAAGCAAAATGACGCCAACAGCATAGATTCAATTCCTGCACCAACTGAGGTTACCACAAAGGGCTCTTCTTTAAGCATCTCCCCTCACCTGAGGCCTGATAGGCTTCAGGTTAAACCACCACCAGCCATTTCTGTCCAGTGAGAGAGCAGCCCACTTCTGTTGTGACTATCTGACCCATCATGGAGCTGTGATGAGAGGCATGTGCTGATAAATACACCCCACAACTCCATCAAGTACACTGTTAGTGTAAATATGTTACACCAAAATGACCAAGTGTTCCTCTTTTGTATCAGAATAAAAGACCCCTTTGTCAGGCTTTTTTTAAATGAGCTCAGTTTATTATAAACAAAGTTTATTCTTAAAGAAAGTGACAAACATCTAAGCTACAATCCAGTGATAATGGGAACTGCAGATGCTGGAGAATCTAAAATAATAAAATGTGAGGCTGGATGAACACAGCAGGCCCAGCAGCATCTCAGGAGCACAAAAGCTGACGTTTCGGGTCTAGACCCTTCATCAGAGAGGGGGATGGGGTGAGGGTTCTGGAATAAATAGGGAGAGAGGGGGAGGCAGACTGAAGATGGAGAGAAAAGAAGATAGGTGGAGAGGAGAGTATAGGTGGGGAGGTAGGGAGGGGATAGGTCAGCCCAGGGAAGACAGACAGGTCAAGGAGGTGGGATGAGGTTAGTAGATAGGAGATGGAGGTGCGGCTTGGGGTGGGAGGAAGGGATGGGTGAGAGGAAGAACAGGTTAGGGAGGCAGAGACAGGTTGGACTGGTTTTGGGATGCAGTGGGTGGAGGGGAAGAGCTGGGCTGGTTGTGTGGTGCAGTGGGGGGAGGGGACAAACTGGGCTGGTTTTGGGATGCGGTGGGGGAAGGGGAGATTATGAAGCTGGTGAAGTCCACATTGATACCATTGGGCTGCAGGGTTCCCAAGCGGAATATGAGTTGCTGTTCCTGCAACCTTCGGGTGGCATCATTGTGGCACTACAGGAGGCCCATGATGGATATGTCATCTAAAGAATGGGAGGGGGAGTTGAAATGGTTTGCGACTGGGAGGTGCAGTTGTTTATTGCGAACCAAGCGGAGGCTTTGCAGAACACCTCCGCTCGGTTCGCAATAAACAACTGCACCTCCCAGTTGCAAACCATTTCCCCTCCCACCTCCCATTCTTTAGATGACATGTCCATCATGGGCCTCCTGCAGTGCCACAATGATGCCACCCGAAGGTTGCAGGAACAGCAACTCATATTCCGCTTGGGAACCCTGCAGCCCAATGGTATCAATGTGGACTTCACCAGCTTCAAAATCTCCCCTTCCCCCACCGCATCCCAAAACCAGCCCAGTTCGTCCCCTCCCCCCACTGCACCACACAACCAGCCCAGCTCTTCCCCTCCACCCACTGCATCCCAAAACCAGTCCAACTTGTCTCCGCCTCCCTAACCTGTTCTTCCTCTCACCCATCCCTTCCTCCCACCCCAAGCCGCACCTCCATCTCCTACCTACTAACCTCATCCCACCTCCTTGACCTGTCCGTCTTCCCTGGACTGACCTATCCCCTCCTTGCCTCCCCACCTATACTCTCCTCTCCACCTATCTTCTTTTCTCTCCATCTTCGATCCGCCTCCCCCTCTCTCCCTATTTATTCCAGAACCCTCACCCCATCCCCCTCTCTGATGAAGGGTCTAGGCCCGAAACGTCAGCTTTTGTGCTCCTGAGATGCTGCTTGGCCTGCTGTGTTCATCCAGCCTCACATTTTATTAAGCTACAATCCAGAATTGGAAGTATATTTGCTTAATCACAACATAGATACACTTACACAATACAAAAGACAATAGTCTCTGCAGAGAGAATATTTATTTTTAAAAAGTCTCAGTTGACCAATGGCCTGAAATAGAATTTGATGCATCTCATGGTCCACGGGGTTTCTTGTCAATAAAATCGAATTACCAACAGCATAGACGATGGAAAATCTTCAGTTCACATTGAAATCAAGCTACATCCAGATGATTTGCCAAGATTCCCAGAAACATCTGCTGAGCAAGAGAGATGACGTGGAGGTGTCAGTGTTGGACTGGGATGGGGAAAGTCAGAAGTCACACAACACCAGGTGACAGTCCAACAGGTCTATTTGAAATCACAAGCTGCTCTGAAGGACTAAAACTTGGTGTCATGCAACTTCTAACTTTGAGAAAGCATGAAAGACACTTGTTGGGATTGTTGGGGCTGCTGGGATTTCTTCCTTCGTTACTCCTTAGGTATGTAAAATTTGCGGTTTGGAACAATGCCTTTTTGGAGTTGCATAGCAGCTACTTTACAAAATCTGGCTCAGAACAACCAGAGACAACCAGAAAAACTCTGAGAGACATCTTCAGAGGGAAAAGTAGATTAATTAACAGCACAAATCCTCTTGAATGATTATGATGTGGTAGGCATCACAGAGACATGGTTGCAGGGAGCTCAGGACTGGCAGTTAAACATCCAAGGATTCACAACATATCGAAAAGACAGGGAGGTGGGCAGAGGGGGTGGGGTTGCCTTGTTAGTTAAGAATGGAATTAAATCTACGGCACTAAATTACATAGGGTCAGAAGATGTGGAGTCTGTGTGGGTGGAATTAAGGAACCACAAAGGCAAAAAAACTATAATGGGAGTTATGTACAGACCTCCTAACAGTGATCAGGACCAGGGGCGCAAGATGCACCAGGAAATAGATAGGGCATGTCAGAAAGGCAAGGTCACGGTGATCATGGGGGACTTCAACATGCAGGTGGACTGGGTGAATAATGTTGCCGGTGGATCCAAAGAAAGAGAATTCATGGAATGTTTGCAGGATGGCTTTTTGGAACAGCTTGTGATGGAGCCCAGAAAGGAACAGGCTATTCTGGACTTAGTGCTATGTAATGAGCCAGACTTTATAAAAGACCTTAAAGTCAGGGAACACGTAGGAGGCAGCGATCATAATATGGTAGAGTTCAGTCTGTAGTTTGAAAGAGAGAAGGCAAAATTGGATGTAATGGTGTTACAGTTAAATAAAGGTAATTACAGGGGCATGAGAGAGAAATTGACGAAAATAGACTGGAAGCAGAGCCTAGCGGGGAAGACAGTAAAGCAACAATGGCAGGCGTTTCTGGGTGTAATTGAGGACACAGTACAGAGGTTCATCCCAAAGAAAAGAAAGATTATCCGGGGTGGGATTAGACAGCCATGGCTGACAAAGGAAGTCAGGAAATGTATCAAAGAAAAAGAGACAGCCTATAAAGTGGCCAAGAGCACTGGGAAATCAGAAGATTGGGAACGCTACAAAAACAAACAGAGGATAACAAAGAGAGCAATAAGGAAGGAGAGGATCAAATATGAAGGTAGGCTAGCTAGTAATATTAGAAATTATAGTAAAAGCTTCTTTCAATACATAAGAAACAAACGTGAGGCAGAAGTAGACACTGGGCCGCTCCAAATTGATGCTGGAAGACTAGTGATGGGAGATAAGGAAATAGCTGAAGAACTTAATAAGTACTTTGCGTCAGTCTTCACAGTGGAAGACATGAATAGTATGCCAACAATTAGGGAGAGTCAGGGGGCAGAGTTGAGTACGGTAGGCATTACAAAAGAGAAAGTGCTAGAAAAGCTAAAGGGTCTGAAAATTGACAAATCTCCTGGCCCCGATGGGCTACATCCTAGAGTTCTGAGGAAGGTGGCTGAGGAAATAGCAGAGGCTTTGGTCATGATCTTTCAAAAGTCGCTGGAGTCAGGGAAAGTCCCGGATGATTGGAAAATTGCTGTTGTAACTCCCTTGTTTAACAAAGGATCAAGGCAAAAGATGGAAAATTACAGGCCGATTAGCCTGACCTCGATAGTTGGTAAAATTCTAGAATCCATTGTCAAGGATGAGATTTCTAAATTCCTGGAAGTGCAGGGTCAGATTAAAACAAGTCAGCATGGTTTTAGTAAAGGGAGGTTGTGCCTGACAAACCTGTTAGAATTCTTTGAAGAGGTAACAAATATGTTAGACCAGGGAAACCCAGCGGATGTTATCTATCTAGACTTCCAAAAGGCCTTTGATACAGTGCCTCACGGGAGGCTGCTGAGCAAGGTGAGGGCCCATGATGTTTGAGGTGAGCTACTGGCTTGGATTGAGGATCGGTTGTCTGACAGAAGGCAGAGAGTTGGGATAAAAGGCTCTTTTTCAGAATGGCAATCGGTGACGAGTGGTATCCCGCTGGGTTCAGTGTTGGGGCCACAGCTGTTCACCTTATATATTAATGATCTGGATGAAGGGACTGGGGGCATTCTGGCGAAGTTTGCCAATGATACGAAGATAGGTGGACAGGCAGGTTGTACTGAGGAGGTGGGGAAGCTGCAGAAAGATCTAGGCAGTTTAGGAGAGTGGTCCAGGAAATGGCTGATGAAATTCAATGTGAGTAAATGTGACGTTTTGCACTTTGGAAAAAAGAATGGACTATTTTCTAAACAGTGAGAAAATTCGCAAATCAGAAGGGCAAAGGGATCTGGGAGCATTGGTCCAGGATTCTCTGAAGGTTACTTGCAGGTCGAGTCCGTAATTAAGAAAGCGAATGTAATGTTGTCGTTTATCTCAAGAGGGTTGGAATATAAAAGCAGCGATGTGCTTCTAAGGCTTTATAAGGCTCTAGTTCGGCCTCATTTAGAACACTGTGTCCAATTTTGGGCCCCACACCTCAGGAAGGACATACTAGCCCTGGAGCGTATCCACCAGAGATTTACACGGATGATCCCTGGAATGGTAGGTTTAACATATGATGAACGGCTAAGGATCCTGGGATTGTACTCATTAGAATTTAGAAGGTTGAGGGGAGATCTAATAGAAACTTACAAGATAATGTATGGTTTAGAAGGGGTGGACGCTAGGAAGTTGTTTCCATTAGGCGGGGAGACTAGGACCCGTGGGCACAGCCTTAAAATTAGAGGGGGTAAATTTAAAACTGAAATGAGACGACATTTCTTCAGCCAGAGAGTGGTGGGCTTGTGAAATTCATTGCCGCAGAGTGCAGTGGAGGCCGGGACGTTGGATGCCTTCAAGGCAGAGATCAACAAATTCTTGATCTCAAAAGGAATCAAGGGCTACGGGAAGAGTGCGGGGAAGTGGAGTTGAAATGCCCATCAGCCATGATTTAAATGGCGGAGTGGACTTGATGGGCTGAATGGCCTTACTTCCACTCCTATGTCTTATGGTCTTATGGTCTTATGGAATTCTTCACCAAGAGAGGCAAAGACCTGAAACTGAACTGGACAAGCAGTGAGGCGACAATCATGAGTCTGAGACTGGGAATACTGCAGCAAGCAAATCACTTCCTGACTCCCACTAAAGCCTGTCCCCCCATCTACAAGGCACAAGTCAGGAGTGTGATGGAATACTCTCCTCTTGCCAGGATGGGTGCAGCTCCAACAACACTCAAGAAGCTTGACACCATCCAGGACAAAGCAGCCCCCACTTGATTGGCACCACATCCACAAACATCCACTCCCTCCACCACCAAAGCTCAGTAGCAGCAGTGTGTACTCTCTACCAGATGCCCTGCAGAAATTCACCAAAGATCCTCAGACAGTGCCTTCCAAAAGCACAGCCACTTCTGTATAGCAAGACAAGGGCAGCCGATATACGGGAACGCCACCCACTGCATGTTTCCCACTAAGTCGCCCACTGTCTCGACTTCAGATTTATTTTTTATTTTTCATTCGTGGGATGTAGGCATCATTAACTACAACAGCATTTATTACCCAGAGGGCAGTTAAGTGTCAACTACATTGCACGGGGTCTGGAGTTACATGTAGGCCAGGCCAGGTAAGGATGGCAGTTTCCTTCCCTAAAGGGCAATAGTGAACCAGGTGGGTTTTTCTGACAAATGGCAATGGTTTTATGGTCATCATTAGATTCTTAGTTCCAGATTTTTATTAAATTCAAATTGCACCACTCGCCATAGCAGGATTTTCTGGTTGAATAGACTAGCCATAATACACCAGGCCATCTCCTCTCTACTCTTTCAGTGTCACTGGGTAAAAACACTGGAACACCCTCCCAAAGGGCACTGTGGGTCTACCCACAGCACAGAGGCTGTTTGGAGAAGGCAGCTCACCACCACCTTCTCAAGGGGCAACTAGTGAGCAATAAATGCTGGGCCCACTCAGGGATTCTCAATATCATGAATGAATAGAGAGAAGGGAGTGAACCACAGTGCGGGAAAGGGGACACTGTGAGCAGATATTTAATTTACAGGATCCTCTGTTGGGGAGGCAATGGCTTAGTGGTATTACAGCTAGACTGTTAATCGAGAGGCCCAGAAAACATTCTGGGGACCTGGGTTCAAATCCCACCCCGGAAAATGGTGGAAGTTGAGTCCAGTAAGGATCTAATGACAACCACGAATCCATTGTCAATTGTTGGAAGAACCCATCTGGTTCACTAATGCCCTTTAGAGAAGAAAGCTGCCATCCTTACCTGGTCTGGACTACATGTAACTCCAGATCCACTGCAATGTAGTTGACTCTCAACTGTCCTCTGGGCAATTAGGGATGGATAATAAATGCCCCCTAGCCAGCGATGCCCTCATCCAATGAATGAATAAAGACAGCACACTGATTTAGCAGATTCCCAGGCCTGAGTTTAGGCTCCATTTTTACTTCATGAAAACCCTCCTCCCCTGACCCGCCTCTCCAGCAACTCCACAAGATTGACGGTCACCATCCAACCAGGCTTTGTGAATTCCCAGGATCGTCTTGCTTCAGTTTGGAGAAATACACTTCAAACATTCACTTTTTCTTCTTCTTTACAGATAAGCCTCTCCCCCAGGGAGCGCCGGGAAGTGTGATTGGAATTCTGGGAGGGGTCATTGCTGCCGTTATTATCATCAGCGCCATCGTAACTGTCTTCTTCATTTACCGACGGCAACAGAAGAGCAGAGCTGACACGGACAATGACCTGTGAGTACCAACCGACCAGGAGCAACAACCACTGCATTTATGTAGCATCTTTTAATGTGATTAAATGTTCCAAGGTGAATCACAGGAAAATTTTACAGCAAACCCCAGACCACTTGAGGAGATGTTAGAGCAGATGGCCAAATTCTGGTTAAAGTGGCAGCTTTTAGTGACCGCGTATTGACCATTGACTGTCAGACTGTGTCTGCGATTCCAGTTTGTCTCCTGTCACCCTCAATTAAAAAACCTGAGCCCCAAAACTCTGTGATCACCGCACTCTGTCTCTCTTTCTCTGTTTCTTTCTGTCTCTCTAACCTTCTTGTTCTGTCTTCATGTCTCTCTCTCTCTTACATCAGCCTCGCTTCTTACTTTCCTCTCCCCTCTGTCTGTCCTCAATGCCTAATTGTGCCTGCCACAGAAATTGGATAAAATTAAAGGATGGCAGGAGGTCATTCAGCCCATCATGTCTTCAAAGACAAACAGCTATTGAGCTCAATACCACTTTATTTCCCTTTGAATTTCCTCTAATCCTCATCCGTCTTCCCCCATTCCTAGTAATGGATCCCTTAAACAAAGGCAACCAGTCCTTCCTAGCTACTCTAACTAAACCCCTCTTAATCTTACATGCTCCACTTGGGTTTCCCTCTCAATTCCAATGTAAATCAATCTCCATTTATCCATCACTGTCTCAATCTCTGTCTCTTTCACTCACTCATTAAAGACCATCTTCATTATTATCAGCTTCAAGCTTTTCGTGCAAAAGTAAGCACAATTAAATTAGAACTGTTTAAGTCTTATTTAATGTGCCCAGTTGCATCCATGTGTCTGCCGACTCGTTCTGAATATGCGCCACTGAAAGTTTTAATTAACTATTTGTGAGTTTAAATGGCAGTGAATTATACATTGACACATTGCAGTGAAAGTGCAGATCTTCTTCGTTTTGGGGGCTGGGCCCCCTGTGACGGTGTGTCCACATTTGATTTGAACTGAGTTCCGCAGGAGCGTGGAACACTGTCAGAGAGAAGAATAATCACAGAGGACCAAGATGTAATGGAACCACGACTCATGCCATCAGAAGGATTAATCGTTCACGGGTGGTTCACAGGGAGTGTTCCTCAAACAGAAATCAATCCTGATCCACATTAGGATCCACTTGATCTTGCGGGTGCAAGAGAGCTAGAGAGGTGGAAAAATTAAGGGAGGGAACTCCAGAGTTTGGGGCACAGGAAGTTAAGGGTACGGGCATCAATGAGAAGTAGAAAGATATCAGAGCGGATATTTGGAGGTGATGGACATTACTGAGATGGGGAGGGTGAGAGCCCTGGAGAGAGATTTGAGCATAAGGGTTGGAATTTTCACCTTTCCCTGAGACTCAGTCTCTCTGATCAATCTCATGTCCTTTCCCTGTGAAAGTTATAAGTGCAGATTGTGTTCTCAAACCTTTGAGACGTTGATGAAAAGTTTAAAACTTTGCCCGCTTTGGTATATGTACAAGTGTTTTACAGCTATAAAGTCCCACATGTCTACAGATCCCCACATTACATCCCTTACCATAAATACACATCTATTCAGAATTAATAAGATAAATACAAGTACCAGTCACATCCCTCCTCATATCACTCCTCCACCACAACCTTTCCCCCACCACTCCCATATTCACACCCCAACTCACCTATCACCACTAACTCATCCATCCAATCTAATTCATACAGCACATAAACAGCCCTCAACTACCCATTCACCACTAACCCCCTATTCCCAATCTACCTAGTCCCACTTTCCTAGCCATTTCCCCAAATCTCCATACCATACCTACCATTACCTCCAAATACATTAACCATCTAACTTAACCTTAATCCCTTCCACATCCCATCTACCCTCTCAACCTCATCTCCCCCAACAATTAATTAAACTCTGCTAATCAAAATCACAACACTCTACCATCTGAAAGACTTCTCAAACTTCAACTCTCACTCAATATCTCCTCATCTCTGCCCTAACAAGGTAATCCCAATTTAAAATCACTGCTGCCTTCTATAATCTAACCATCCTAAACCAACCCTTCCACACCCTGCCTATCACCTAGGCCATTCAGCCCATACTGTCCAACCTTCCTCAGAAGTAACACACTCATTCCACAATATCAGTCGAATAAATCTCTACTGAACCATCTCCAGTTGATTCTAGGAAAATGTTCAACAGACTGGCCTGAGGCTTCCACTGGAGTTTGGAACACTGAGGTGTGACTTGATTGAAGTTGTAAGATCTTGAATGGTTTCCTCCATCCCACACCCATCTGACAAGAATTCTTCTAAAGGATTGTGCCACTTGAACAGAAGGCAATAAAGGTGGAGGTGGGGCTCATTGATTTGACAATAGAACAGTACAGCACATACAGCTCCCTTCAGCCCACCTTCGCCAACTTTTATCCCGAAATCTAACCGTCATCTAACCTACTCCACCGCTACCTATACTGTCATCCAGTGCTTCGTCAGAGGCTCACTGATGATTACCCTAGAATGGTGACGAACGTGTCTGAAAACTAACCTTCCAGCTCAGCGACAACTACATCCAGAACCTCAACCTGAGCTACAAATCTTCTCAAAACTCGCTGTCATCCATATGCCTATCTAATAGCCGCTTAAATGCCCCTAATGAGGTCGACTCCACTACCCTCTCCGGCAATGCATTCCACGACCACTCTCTGAGTAAAGAACCTACTTCTGACATCTCCCCTGTATCTACCCCCACTCACTTTAAAACTGTGCCCCCTCGTAAAAGCTACCTCCACCCTAGGAAAAAGTCTCTGGCTGTCCACTCTGTCTATACCCCTGATCATTTTATACACCTCTATCAAGTCACTTCTCACCCTTTGCCTTTCTAAAGAGAAAAGCCCTAGCTCTCTCAACCTTACCTAATATTTTGAAGATAGTTGGATAGATTCTTGTTAGTCAGGGAAATTGAGGATAGAATGCCTGCAGTGCAGAAGCAGGCCATTCAGCCCATTGAGTCCACATTGACCCTCTGAAGAGCATCCCTGCAACCCTGCAATTCCAATAGCTAACCCACCCAGCCCACTCATTCCCGGACAATTTAGCATGGACCAATCCACCTAGCCTGCACATCTTTGGATTTTGGGAGGAAACCAGAGCACCCGGAGAAAATCCACACGTGCACAGGGATAATGCACAAACTCCACACAGACAGTCGCCTGAGGGTGGAATTGATCCCAGGTCCCTGATGCTGTGAGGCTGCAGTGCTAACCACTGAGCCACCGTGCTGCCCCAAGTAGATAGGAGCGTGGAGTTTGATACACAAACAGATTAGCCATGACCTTACTGAATAGTGGAGCAGATCTAAGGGACCAAATTGCCCATGTTTCTCTGATTTAATATGTTTGTTTTTTTTATCAATGTGGTAACCATTCCTAGCACGTATACATCCTTCCTTCAAAAACAGGCAGCTAAATTTGAGGTCATCTTTTCAATGCCCTGAATAGCTGAAGCACACACATTGTTAATTTATGTTCAATTCTATTTTAATCAAGGATAGTGTCCCACTGAGGACCCTGCAGTCTTCCAGACTCTACATTGAGTTCAATAACTTCCAGGCTTGAGGTCTCTTATGTCCCTACTCCCATCCCACACCCCAGGCCTTGTTAACACACAGTCTGCTATAACACATAACCCATTGTCAGCCACTAACAGTCCCATTAATAACTATCCACCGTCCCAGCCAGATTGTTATCTACTCCTTTTTCTGTCCAACTGTTCTTCTCACTCTCTGGGCTCTATCCCCACCTATCCACACTCCTTACACCCTCCCCCACCCTACCTTCTGCTTATCACCCGACATTTTCCCAGCCAGCATCTGTTCTGAGGAAGGGTCACCAGACCTGAAACATTAACTCTGATTTCTCTCCACAGATGCTGCCAGTCTTGCTGAGCTTTTCCAGCAACTTCTGTTTTTTATTGTCTGATTTGCAGCATCCGCAGTTCTTTCGGGGTTTTTTTTTTACAGTGTCTATTAGCCACCCCAATGGTTTGCTCGAGCTGTATCCTGACATTCTGTGACTGATGCACTGGAATACCTGAGGGAGAGTTCGGAATTCTGAATCGTCAATAACTGAGTTACTAAAAACCCAAGTGGACTGTTAGGAGAACCCACTGTCCCAGAGAATGGGGAGAATGAGGGACTCCCTCCCACAGGCTGGGACTGAGTACAATAATCCTGCTACACTGAAGGAGAAGCTGGATAAATTCATGATGGAGAAACAGACATGAGAGTAAACAGAAAGGTTGAAATGAAGGAGGCACATGAAGAGCACTGATACCCATATCGACCACTTGGGCTGAATGGCCTGAGCCTGTGCTGTGCATTGAATGGGATTCCTGTGTTGAGCATGTTCTCAACACTAACTGCTAGTGATGTGGCTGGATTCGGGGAGCTGCTAGATATAGGGTCATCAGCAAGGGGAATGAACGGGGTTTAAATTTATCACCAACTCCTCACCAGGCCAGGCCGGGGCCCACGGTGACAGGCCGGGGCCCGCGGTGACAGGCCGGGGCCCGCGGTGACCAGCCGGGGCCCGCGGAGACAGGCCGGGGCCCACGGAGACAGAGCTGGGCCCATGGAGACAGGGCTGGGCCCACAGAGACAGGACACTGGGATAGATAGTGAGGCGGGTGATTGGTTTCATCATATCCTCATGTTGACTCGAGCGACTGCAATAAAATTATGGAATAAAATGTGGGATGTGATTTGAATCATTGCTCGGTGAAGGTAGTAATTAATCATTCTTAAACATTAATCTCTTTTAATTACCATTGTCTTCATTTGATATTTTTAAATTATAGAATTACAAAACTTAAGCAGGCAGGTTCAGCGCGGTCACTGTACAAACATTTATCTGAGTTTCGAACTTCACTCAGTCCACCTAGAATCTGCTGATAGGTCATTGACCTGAAAGGTCACTCTGTTCCTCTCAACCCTGACACTGGTGACTGGCCAGGTGTTCCCAGCATTTTCCGTTTTAATTTCTTATTTCACTTCTGCCACATTTGGATCTAGTGATTAGGAATCATGTCCACAGGTCTCCAAATCTATCACCCTCCCTGTGTTTCCATTAGCACGAACTTGCACGTACATGGACAGACACAGCTAAACACAGCCAGACCGAACTCTGCCTATTCGTTGTATGCGGTGGGGTTGAGGTGTACCCAGGACTGTCGCCATCGTATTAGCACATCAACACCCACTGTGGGCCATCCCAGAACATTCACTCATGTTGCCAGCCTCCCCTCTGCACTCCCCTCAGTGAGCCAGTCTGGTGATGCACTGTCCGAGGAGAATTCCTCAGAGGAATTTCTGACGTTTGTACTTGTCACACAAAACAGGTGATACCCAGGGACAGGTAATACCCAGGGACAGGTAATACCCAGGGACAGGCAAACTCAGGGACAGGTAATACCCAGGGACAGGTAATACCCAGGGACAGGTAATACCCAGGGACGGGTAATACCCAGGGACAGGTAATACTCAGGGACAGGTAATACCCAGGGACAGGTAATACCCAGGAACAGGTAATACTCAGGGACAGGTAATACCCAGGGACAGGTAATACCCAGGGACAGGCAAACTCAGGGACAGGTAATACCCAGGGACAGGTAATACCCAGGGACAGGTAATACCCAGGAACAGGTAAACTCAGGGACAGGTAATACCCAGGGACAGGTAATACCCAGGGACAGGTAAAACCCAGGGACAGGTAATACCCAGGGACAGGTAATACCCAGGGACAGGTAATACCCAGGAACACGTAATACCCAGGGACAGGTAATACTCAGGGACAGGTAATACCCAGGGACAGGTAATACCCAGGGACAGGTAATACCCAGGGACAGGTAAACCCAGGGACAGGCAAACTCAGGGACAGGTAATACCCAGGGACAGGTAATACCCAGGGACAGGTAATACCCAGGAACAGGTAAACTCAGGGACAGGTAATACCCAGGGACAGGTAAAACCCAGGGACAGGTAATACCCAGGGACAGGTAATACCCAGGGACAGGTAAACCCAGGGACAGGTAATACTCAGGGACAGGTAATACCCAGGGACAGGTAATACCCAGGAACAGGTAAAACCCAGGGACAGGTAATACCCAGGGACAGGTAATACCCAGGAACAGGTAATACCCAGGGACAGGTAATACCCAGGGACAGGTAATACTCAGGGACAGGTAATACCCAGGGACAGGTAATACCCAGGGACAGGTAAACCCAGGGACAGGTAATACCCAGGGACAGGTAATACCCAGGGACAGGTAATACCCAGGAATGATAAACCCAGGGACAGGTAGCACTGACAATGATGCACAAAGATACAGATCAAAGCATGCATTGAGATAGACCCACACGGATACCCCGAGCGCCTTTCTGACTTTGATGTGGAGTTGGGTGATATGAGGATTGTAATTATGGAAGATTGCGGTTCGATTTGTGAAGGTGTTTCCAAATAAGCAGTACTTTGTACAATCCGAAGAGACGCAGGTTTCCAGACATGTTGGCCACACCCACAATTGCCCAGGAACTGCCAATCTGTTACAAGCAAAAGGCTGGGGACCCGGTGAACAATACAATCACTCAGTCGTTGCTGTACAGAAGGAAACTTTCAAACATATGCCTTTTTATTTACCTGAATGTGTGCCCTGTATTTGTGCGTCTCTGCACATTTCCTCTGGCCAGTGTTTTGCGTTACTCAATGACTGAACTGTGGAAATTAATGCTGCCTGTCTCCAGTTTCTTGTGCTTTCCCCAAGCAACTTTGAGCTGACTATGTGTTACTCTTTCCTGGTACACTTTTCAAATTAAAGCTGACTTATTAAAAGTTAAGAATCAATTTCATGCCCCTTGCTCTTGATAAATTGCTGATGCTGTTGTTTGTGTTTCTATCAGTGCAGGGCAGCTGGTAATCTGAAAGGAATCAGTTTTACCATCACTCTGATGTATCACCCTTCCAACAGAGAGCTGAGATAGGACTGTACCTCAGTCCTGGGGCTGCGTGTGTGAGACCTTATCATTTCTGTATCCTGAGGAGAGTGACTATAACTACATCTCATAGAGCTGGCCAAATCTCTCCGCAGTGCGGAGATATGATTGCCTCTCTGCCTGAGACTCTCTTCTCAGTGAGGAACTGGAGGCTTTGGGAAATGATGGACCCAGGAAGGGTTTGGTTCTCTCTGGGAGCACAGCGTGATGTGAAAGGATCCAATAACAGTCATGGATAATGGGAACTGCCGATGCTGGAGAATCCGAGATAACAAAGTGTGGAGCTGGATGAACACAGCAGGCCAAGCAGCATCAGAAAGGCAGGAAAGCTGACGTTTTGGACCTAGACCTTTCATCACAAGAGATGCTTTTATGCTCCGCTGATGCTGCTTGGCCTGCTGTGTTCATCCAGCTCCACACCTTGTTATCTCGTCAACAATCATTGCTGATTGAGAATCACCGAGCAGAGTTAACAGCTCCTTGCTGATTTCATCAGGGTCTCATTGAGAATTTTTAGGAGTGTTTTATGTTCAGGTTCTCTGGAGGACATTTTTAAAAAATTATTGTAAACATAAGTGAACAATGCTGCCATCTCAGTAACCAGCCACCCAGAAAGACAACCCTCCAACATATTTCACTCAGGGGTGGTTTAGAACTGTCGATGCTGGAGAATCTGAGATAACAAGGTGTAGAGCTGGATGAACACAGCAGGCCAAGCAGCTTCAGAGGAGCAGGAAAGCTGACGTTTCGATTCAGGACCCAATGCTGCCAGGCCTGCCATGCTCCTCCAGCTCCACGCTGTGTTACCTCCAAAATATTTGACTTTCTTCGATTCTGACCACTTGGGCATTCTTGGTTATATTACACCACTGGTGGGGGATCATGTCCTCAACTCTGAAGTTCCGTCCTGAAAGGTCTTCTTCCCTCCATCCCCTTGAAGCTCTGTGCCAACTTCTTTGATCTGCCTGGTGATAATTTGACCTGATTCTCTGGGTGCTCTGGTTCCCTCCCACACTCCAAAGATGTGCAGGCTAGCTGGATCAGCCATGGGGAATGCATGGCAATAGAGGTGGGGGAGGATGCTTTCAGGGGGGTGATGTAGACTTGATGGGCCAAATGTCTGCTTCCATGCCATAGGGATTTTATGATTTCTCTTTATCAGAAGAGTGCTGTGACTGACAATCTTGGGCCCACAGAGAGTAGGTGAAGTAGGATCCAGGGGTTCAGGTAAATAATTCTTTCAAATTTGCGTAACATATAAAGAAGGTGGTTAAGAAGGCCTTTAGCATGCTTGCTTTCATTTCTCAGTCCTTTGAGTATCGGAGTTGGGACGTCATGTCAAGGTTGTACAGGATGTTGGTGAGATCTCTTCTGGAGCACTGCGCCCAGTTCTGGTCGCCCTGCTATAGGAAGGATATTATTAAGATGCAGGAGGTTCAGAAGAGATTTACCAGGATGTTGCTGGGTATAGAAGGTTTGAGTTATAATGAGAAGTATGGATAGATATCTTTTTCCTAGGGTGGGGAATTTCAAAGCTAGGGGGCACATTTTTAAGGTGAGAGGAGAGACATTTATAAAAGACATAAGGGGCAACTTTTTTACACAGAGGATGGTTCGCGTGTGGAATAAACTTCTGAAGGAAGTGATTGATATGGGTACATTGCAAAGTATAAAAAGCATTTGGATAAGTAGGTGAATGGGAAAGGTTTGAAAGGATATGAGCCAGGAGCAGGCAGGTGGGACTAGTTTAGTTTGGGATTGTGTTCAGCATGGGCTGGTTGGACCGAAGGGTTTGTTTCTGTGCTGTGTGACTCTCTGACTTTATGCTTATAAGGAGAAACTAGTCAGATGCACGAGGGAGAAAAGAGTATGATATTCAATTCAAAGGAGGAAAATAAAACAATGGTATGAACTTGGTGAGCAGAATGGCTTGCTTTGAACCATAGATCCAATGTAAATCCCTTTGCTGATCATTAATGAGGAATTTACCCAACTGCATAAATTGAGAAGTTAGTATTCAATCCAAATTAGATCTGGAGTCAGTTCTGTTTCAGGATGCAATGAATTGCATGCAATGATCTGAGATGAACTGATGTCTGTAGGTTTTCATAAGAGGAGACATTGAGTAGATTCAGATTAGAGTTTAGAGAATGAGAGGTGATCTCACTGAAACAGAAAATTGAACAGGAGTTTGACATCACCAGCAATGTAAATGTATGCCTCCCTGGCTGGACAGTCTAAGGCAAGAACCTAATAGTCTCAGGATCAGGGGAATGATTGGTTTATACCTGAGATGAGGTGTTTCTTTACTCAAACGGTGTAAGTGTTATGAACCTTTACCCCAAAGGGTTGTGGATTGGAGTGAACATATTTACTCCTTACCCTTGTTAAACCTCTTGCAGCCACTTGGTAAAAAGGGAGACCAATGTTCAGTCTTTACTCAGCTTTGCATTAACTCACAAAGTGAGACATTACAAATAGGAAGCCTCTAACTTTACAACCCATCACCAGTCTCATTAAGTGTCTCTTTATATCTTTTTGGAATTCAAGTGCATGACAAATAAAGTACTGAACTACTGGGTCATCCCTGAAAGGAGCACTCTAACATACAAAAACTTTAACAGAAATGTATAAAGTTGAATTCAACAATGGCCCTGGGGCTGACAGCACACTCCAACTCCCACGGTGCCCACTGCTATTGGGGAGTCTCCAGCAGACTCTGTGCTCCTCTGAGGGAGCGGCCTAACACATACATCATCATGGACAAAGGGACAGGCTATTGGGTCAGCTGAGCACCTCAACTACCCACTCTGTGGACTTGTTAGCTGGCCAAGCCCTGAAGATGTCCTCTGATCAGCCCACCTTCCCTCAAATAATGACAAAGGGGCTGTAACCAATCAGAACCTACATTAATGTGGACCTTGGGCACTCCAATGCTGCAGAAACAGCTTGTGGTCTTGTTGTGGATTGAGTAACCATAACCTATGGTCGTGTGAGTCACGTAGCTCTTTATATTATTTTGAGTAAAACAATTAAACCAATGCACCAACTCAGTAATATAGAACCCCTTAAAGGAGCAAGTGTCTCTTTATAGGTGCACAAGTCATTACTCAGTAAGTGCCCTTCTAACCCTCACCCTCATCCCCCCGACCCTCAGCCCCACCAAACCTCACCACCTCCCCCCACCGTCTAACCCTCACTCCCTCCACATTTTATCAGCCATGGGATTCCCTGGTTTTGTTCCCTCTCTGTCTTGGATCACAGCGCATATCCAAGCAGTTCTTCACAGAGTTGGTTAAATATAGTTAAGAGAAGGCATGACAACAGCAATTTGCTTAAAAATGAACATTTATTGAGTAATAATAAAAGACAAAAAAGGAACATTTATTAACTAAGTAAATAAAATGAATGAAAAAAAGGAAAAAAACAATAGGCCTGACGCCCTTCCACCTGTCGGGGACCCCTTGATCAAGGCTGGTCTGGAGGCTGAGTTCGTTCCTGGCACCGTTCAAAATTCCAGTCCAAAACAAAGTCCAACGACTTGAAAGGAAATCTCTCTCTCTCTCGCACAATGTAACAAACAGCTAGCACTAAGAAAGCAGATACAGAAGACAAAACACAGCAACAGAAAAACAAGTTGCAAGTGCCGTCTTCAGCCCATAGAGGAATGTTAACAAGACTCATCCAAGACCGTGCAGCGTGCCGAGTATCACCAACCATTTTAGCCATTCAGCCCAGCCTATACAATCTATCTTCGTATGCAGCTGTTGAATATCATCATTAACTTTTAGCCCTTCGGCCCATCTTATACACTGTCCCAGAGGATTGCATTGTTTCTGTGCGTTAGAAACAGTGATACTCTGGCCTTTGTGACAGCAGCACACATTGCCTTTGTACATTCATTAGAGAAAGACACGGGTTTCTCTAAAGCCTTTCGCAATCTCGATGCTTCAAAGTACAGCACCTTCCTTCTTATTCATTCATGGGATGTGGGTGTCACTATTTAGCCCAACTTCATTGTCTATCCCAAACTGCTCTGGAGGCGGTGATGATGAACTGTGTACTTGAACCCTGTAATACTTCAGATGTAGGAGGATCCACATTGTTGGGGAAGGAATTTTGACCCAGCAACACAGAAGGAACAGTGATAGAGTACCAAGTCAGGATAGTGTTTCCTTGTATCTATTACCCTTGTCCTTCTAGATGGAAGTGGTTGTGGGTTTGGAAGGAGCTGTCTAAGGAGCCTTAGTGAAGTTCTACAATGCATCTTATAGATGGGACCCACTACTGTGGCACAGTGCCAGGAAGTTATCAAAGGATACAGCAGGATATAGATCAGCTGGAATGTTGGACGGAGAAATATCAGTTGGAGTTTAATCCAGACAAGTGTGAGGTGATGCATTTTGGAAGATCAAGTGGAAGAGGGCAGTATACAGTAAATGGCAGGTCCCTTAGGAAAATCAACATACAGAGGGGTCTAGGAATGCAAGTCCATAGCTCCCAGAGAGTGGCAACACAAGTGGATGAGGTGGTAGAGAAGGCAGATGGCATGCTTGCCTTTGTCAGTCAGAAAATGAAAGTTAGCGAGTCATGCTGCAGTCGGGTCACATTTGGAGTCTTGTGTCCAGTTCTGGTCATCACGCAGCGGGAGGGAACTGGAGGTTTTGGAGAGGATGCAACGGACATTTACAAAGATATTGCTGGATTGGAGTGTATTAGCTGTAAGGAGAGGTTGGACAAACTTGGATCGTTTTCATTCAAGTGTTGGAGGCTGACGGGCAACCTGGTAGAAATATATTAAAATTATCAGATGGTCAGAATCTTTTTTTTCCCAGGGCGGAAATATTAAATACAGGGGGCATAAGTTTAAAGAGGGGGGATGGGTAAGTTTAAAGGAGATGCATGAGGCACATTTTTTACACACAGGTTGGCAGGTGCCTGCAATGTGCTGCCAGGGGAGGTGGTAGAAACAGAAAGGACAGCAATGTTTAAGAGGCATTTAGACAGACACATGAGCAGGGAGGGAATGGAGAGATACAGACCGTGAGCAGGCAGCGAATGGAGAGATACAGACCGTGTGCAGGCAGGGAATGGAGAGATACAGACCGTGTGCAGGCAGGGAATGGAGAGATACAGACCGTGTGCAGGCAGGGAATGGAGAGATACAGACGTGAGCAGGCAGGGAATGGAGAGATACAGACCGTGTGCAGGCAGGGAATGGAGAGATACAGACCGTGTGCAGGCAGGGAATGGAGAGATACAGACTGTGAGCAGGCAGGGAATGGAGAGATACAGACCATGTGCAGGCAGGGAATGGAGAGATACAGACTGTGTGCAGGCAGAGAATGGAGAGATGCAGACCGTGTGCAGGCAGGGAATGGAGAGATACAGACCGTGTGAAGGCAGGGAATGGAGAGATACAGACTGTGTGCAGGCAGGGAATGGAGAGATACAGACTGTGAGCAGGCAGGGAATGGAGAGATACAGATCGCCTGCAGGCAGGGAATGGAGAGATACAGACTGTGTGCAGGCAGGGAATGGAGAGATACAGACTGTGTGCAGGCAGGGAATGGAGAGATACAGATCGTCTGCAGGCAGGGAATGGACAGATGCAGACTGTGTGCAGGCAGGGAATGGAGAGATACAGATCGTATGCAGGCAGGGAATGGAGAGATGCAGACCGTGTGCAGCCAGGGAATGGAGAGATACAGACTGTGTGCAGGCAGGGAATGGAGAGATACAGATCGTCTGCAGGCAGGGAATGGAGAGATGCAGACTGCGTGCAGGCAGGGAATGGAGAGATACAGATCGTCTGCAGGCAGGGAATGGAGAGATGCAGACCGTGTGCAGGCAGAGAATGGAGAGATACAGACTGTGTGCAGGCAGGGAATGGAGAGATACAGACTGTCTGCAGGCAGGGAATGGAGAGATACAGACCGTGTGCAGGCAGGGAATGGAGAAATACAGACTGTGTGCAGGCAGAGAATGGAGAGATACAGACTGTGTGCAGGCAGGGAATGAAGAGATACAGACCGTGTGCAGGCAGGGAATGGAGAGATACAGACCGTGTGCAGGCAGGGAATGGAGAGATACAGATCGTCTGCAGGCAGGGAATGGAGAGATACAGACTGTGTGCAGGCAGGGAATGGAGAGATACAGATCGTCTGCAGGCAGGGAATGGAGAGATGCAGACCGTGTGCAGGCAGAGAATGGAGAGATACAGACTGTGTGCAGGCAGGGAATGGAGAGATACAGACTGTGTGCAGGCAGGGAATGGAGAGATACAGATCGTCTGCAGGCAGGGAATGGAGAGATACAGACTGTGTGCAGGCAGGGAATGGAGGATACAGATCGTCTGCAGGCAGGGACTGGAGAGATACAGACCGTGTGCAGGCAGAGAATGGAGAGATACAGACCGTGTGCAGGTAGGGAATGGAGAGATACAGACTGTGTGCAGGCAGAGAATGGAGAGATACAGACTGTGTGCAGGCTGGGAATGGAGAGATACAGATCGTCTGCAGGCAGGGAATGGAGAGATACAGACCGTGTGCAGCCAGGGAATGGAGAGATACAGATCGTCTGCAGGCAGGGAATGGAGAGATGCAGACTGTGTGCAGGCAGGAAATGGAGAGATACAGACTGTGTGCAGGCAGGGAATGGAGAGATACAGATGGTCTGCAGGCAGGGAATGGAGAGATGCAGACTGTGTGCAGGCAGGGAATGGAGAGATGCAGACTTGTGCAGGCAGGGAATGGAGAGATACAGATCGTCTGCAGGCAGGGAATGGAGAGATGCAGACCATGTGCAGGCAGGGAATGGAGAGATACAGACTGTGTGCAGGCAGGGAATGGAGAGATACAGATCGTCTGCAGGCACGGAATGGAGAGATACAGACCGTGTGCAGGCAGGGAATGGAGAGATACAGACTGTGTGCAGGCAGAGAATGGAGAGATGCAGACTGTGTGCAGGCAGGGAATGGAGAGATACAGATCGTCTGCAGGCAGGGAATGGAGAGATGCAGACCGTGTGCAGGCAGGGAATGGCGAGATACAGACTGTGTGCAGGCAGGGAATGGAGAGATACAGATCGTCTGCAGGCGGGGAATGGAGAGATGCAGACTGTGTGCAGGCAGGGAATGGAGAGATACAGACCGTGTGCAGGCAGGGAATGGAGAGATGCAGACTGTGTGCAGGCAGGGATGGAGAGATTCAGATCGTCTGCAGGCAGGGAATGGAGAGATGCAGACCGTGTGCAGGCAGGGAATGGAGAGATACAGACCGTGTGCAGGCAGGGAATGGAGAGATACAGACTGTGAGCAGGCAGGGAATGGAGAGATACAGATCATCTGCAGGCAGGCAATGGAGAGATGCAGACTGTCTGCAGGCAGGGAATGGAGAGATACAGACCGTGTGCAGGCAGGGAATGGAGAGATACAGACTGTGTGCAGGCAGGGATGGAGAGATTCAGATCGTCTGCAGGCAGGGAATGGAGAGATGCAGACCGTGTGCAGGCAGGGAATGGAGAGATACAGACCGTGTGCAGGCAGGGAATGGAGAGATACAGACTGTGAGCAGGCAGGGAATGGAGAGATACAGATCGTCTGCAGGCAGGGAATGGAGAGATGCAGACTGTGTGCAGGCAGGGAATGGAGAGAAACAGATCGTCTGCAGGCAGGGAATGGAGAGATGCAGACCGTGTGCAGGCAGGGAATGGAGAGATACAGACTGTGTGCAGGCAGGGAATGGAGAGAAACAGATCGTCTGCTGGCAGGGAATGGAGAGATATAGGCTGTGTGCAGGCAGGGAATGGACAGATACAGATCGTCTGCAGGCAGGGAATGGAGAGATACAGACCGTGTGCAGCCAGGGAATGGAGAGATACAGACTGTGTGCAGGCAGGGAATGGAGAGATACAGACCGTGTGCAGGCAGGAAATGGAGAGATACAGACTGTGTGCAGGCAGGGAATGGAGAGATACAGACCGTGTGCAGGCAGTGAATGGAGAGATGCAGACTGTGTGCAGGCAAGGAATGGAGAGATGCAGACTGTGTGCAGGCAGTGAATGGAGAGATACAGACTGTGTGCAGGCAGGGAATGGAGAGATGCAGACCGTGTGCAGGCAGGGAATGGAGAGATACAGACTGTGTGCAGGCAGAGAATGGAGAGATACAGACCGTGTGCAGCCAGGGAATGGAGAGATACAGACTGTGTGCAGGCAGGGAATGGTGAGATACAGACTGTGTGCAGGCAGGGAATTTAGAAATACAGACCGTGTGCAGGCAGGGAATGGCGAGATACAGACTGTGTGCAGGCAGGGAATGGAGAGATACAGATCGTCTGCAGGCAGGGAATGGAGAGATGCAGACTCTGTGCAGGCAGGGAATGGAGAGATGAAGACCGTGCGCAGGCAGGGAATGGAGAGATACAGACCGTGTGAAGGCAGGGAATGGAGAGATACAGATCGTCTGCAGGCAGCGAATGGAGAGATACAGACTGTCTGCAGGCAGGGAATGGAGAGATACAGACCGTGTGCAGGCAGGGAATGGAGAGATACAGACCTTGTGCAGGCAAGGAATGGAGAGATGCAGACTGTGTGCAGGCAGGGAATGGAGAGATACAGATCGTCTGCAGGCAGGGAATGGAGAGATGCAGACTGTGTGCAGGCAGGGAATGGAGAGATACAGACTGTGTGCAGGCAGGGAATGGAGAGATACAGATCGTCTGCAGGCAGGGAATGGAGAGATGCCGACCATGTGCAGGCAGGGAATGGAGAGATGCAGACTGTGTGCAGGCAGGGAATGGAGAGATGCAGACTGTGTGCAGGCAGGGAATGGAGAGATACAGATCGTCTGCAGGCAGGGAATGGAGAGATGCCGACCATGTGCAGGCAGGGAATGGAGAGATGCACACTGTGTGCAGGCAGGGAATGGAGAGATACAGACTGTGTGCAGGCAGGGAATGGAGAGATGCAGACCGTGTGCAGGCAGGGAATGGCGAGATACGGACTGTGTGCAGGCAGGGAATGGAGAGATACAGATCGTCTGCAGGCAGGGAATGGAGAGATGCAGACTGTGTGCAGGCAGGGAATGGAGAGATACAGATTGTCTGCAGGCAGGGAATGGAGAGGTGCAGATCGTCTGCAGGCAGGGAATGGAGAGATACAGACCATGTGCAGGCAGAGAATGGAGAGATACAGACCGTGTGCAGGCAGGGAATGGAGAGATACAGACTGTGTGCAGGCAGAGAATGGAGCAATACAGACCGTGTGCAGGCAGGAAATGGAGAGATACAGACTGTGTGCAGGCAGGGAATGGAGAGATACAGATCGTCTGCAGGCAGGGAATGGAGAGATGCCGACCATGTGCAGGCAGGGAATGGAGAGATGCAGACTGTGTGCAGGCAGGGAATGGAGAGATGCAGACTGTGTGCAGGCAGGGAATGGAGAGATACAGATCGTCTGCAGGCAGGGAATGGAGAGATGCCGACCATGTGCAGGCAGGGAATGGAGAGATGCACACTGTGTGCAGGCAGGGAATGGAGAGATACAGACTGTGTGCAGGCAGGGAATGGAGAGATGCAGACCGTGTGCAGGCAGGGAATGGCGAGATACGGACTGTGTGCAGGCAGGGAATGGAGAGATACAGATCGTCTGCAGGCAGGGAATGGAGAGATGCAGACTGTGTGCAGGCAGGGAATGGAGAGATACAGATTGTCTGCAGGCAGGGAATGGAGAGGTGCAGATCGTCTGCAGGCAGGGAATGGAGAGATACAGACCATGTGCAGGCAGAGAATGGAGAGATACAGACCGTGTGCAGGCAGGGAATGGAGAGATACAGACTGTGTGCAGGCAGAGAATGGAGCAATACAGACCGTGTGCAGGCAGGAAATGGAGAGATACAGACTGTGTGCAGGCAGGGAATGGAGAGAATGAGATCGTCTGCAGGCAGGCAATGGAGAGATGCAGACTGTGTGCAGGCAGGGAATGGAGAGATACAGACCTTGTGCAGGCAAGGAATGGAGAGATGCAGACTGTGTGCAGGCAGGGAATGGAGAGATACAG
This sequence comes from Stegostoma tigrinum, assembly GCF_030684315.1. Lineage (NCBI taxonomy): Eukaryota > Metazoa > Chordata > Chondrichthyes > Orectolobiformes > Stegostomatidae > Stegostoma > Stegostoma tigrinum. Next base: position 2,769,413 of record NC_081385.1, on the reverse strand, counting down.
ACTGTGTGCAGGCAGGGAATGGAGAGATACAGACTGTGTGCAGGCAGGGAATGGAGAGATACAGATCGTCTGCAGGCATGGAATGGAGAGATATAGGCTGTGTGCAGGCAGGGAATGGAGAGATACAGATCGTCTGCAGGCAGGGAATGGAGAGATACAGACTGTGTGCAGGCAGGGAATGGAGAGATACAGACCGAGTGCAGGCAGAGAATGGAGAGATACAGACCGTGCACAGGCAGAGAATGGAGAGATACAGACTGTGTGCAGGCAGGGAATGGAGAGATACAGACTGTGTGCAGGCAGGGAATGGAGAGATACAGATCGTCTGCAGGCAGGGAATGGAGAGATACAGACTGTGTGCAGGCAGGGAATGGAGGATACAGATCGTCTGCAGGCAGGGACTGGAGAGATACAGACCGTGTGCAGGCAGAGAATGGAGAGATACAGACCGTGTGCAGGTAGGGAATGGAGAGATACAGACTGTGTGCAGGCAGAGAATGGAGAGATACAGACTGTGTGCAGGCTGGGAATGGAGAGATACAGATCGTCTGCAGGCAGGGAATGGAGAGATACAGACCGTGTGCAGCCAGGGAATGGAGAGATACAGATCGTCTGCAGGCAGGGAATGGAGAGATGCAGACTGTGTGCAGGCAGGAAATGGAGAGATACAGACTGTGTGCAGGCAGGGAATGGAGAGATACAGATCGTCTGCAGGCAGGGAATGGAGAGATGCAGACTGTGTGCAGGCAGGGAATGGAGAGATGCAGACTTGTGCAGGCAGGGAATGGAGAGATACAGATCGTCTGCAGGCAGGGAATGGAGAGATGCAGACCATGTGCAGGCAGGGAATGGAGAGATACAGACTGTGTGCAGGCAGGGAATGGAGAGATACAGATCGTCTGCAGGCACGGAATGGAGAGATACAGACCGTGTGCAGGCAGGGAATGGAGAGATACAGACTGTGTGCAGGCAGAGAATGGAGAGATGCAGACTGTGTGCAGGCAGGGAATGGAGAGATACAGATCGTCTGCAGGCAGGGAATGGAGAGATGCAGACCGTGTGCAGGCAGGGAATGGCGAGATACAGACTGTGTGCAGGCAGGGAATGGAGAGATACAGATCGTCTGCAGGCGGGGAATGGAGAGATGCAGACTGTGTGCAGGCAGGGAATGGAGAGATACAGACCGTGTGCAGGCAGGGAATGGAGAGATGCAGACTGTGTGCAGGCAGGGATGGAGAGATTCAGATCGTCTGCAGGCAGGGAATGGAGAGATGCAGACCGTGTGCAGGCAGGGAATGGAGAGATACAGACCGTGTGCAGGCAGGGAATGGAGAGATACAGACTGTGAGCAGGCAGGGAATGGAGAGATACAGATCATCTGCAGGCAGGCAATGGAGAGATGCAGACTGTCTGCAGGCAGGGAATGGAGAGATACAGACCGTGTGCAGGCAGGGAATGGAGAGATACAGACTGTGTGCAGGCAGGGATGGAGAGATTCAGATCGTCTGCAGGCAGGGAATGGAGAGATGCAGACCGTGTGCAGGCAGGGAATGGAGAGATACAGACCGTGTGCAGGCAGGGAATGGAGAGATACAGACTGTGAGCAGGCAGGGAATGGAGAGATACAGATCGTCTGCAGGCAGGGAATGGAGAGATGCAGACTGTGTGCAGGCAGGGAATGGAGAGAAACAGATCGTCTGCAGGCAGGGAATGGAGAGATGCAGACCGTGTGCAGGCAGGGAATGGAGAGATACAGACTGTGTGCAGGCAGGGAATGGAGAGAAACAGATCGTCTGCAGGCAGGGAATGGAGAGATACAGACTGTGTGCAGGCAGGGAATGGACAGATACAGATCGTCTGCAGGCAGGGAATGGAGAGATACAGACCGTGTGCAGCCAGGGAATGGAGAGATACAGACTGTGTGCAGGCAGGGAATGGAGAGGTACAGACCGTGTGCAGGCAGGAAATGGAGAGATACAGACTGTGTGCAGGCAGGGAATGGAGAGATACAGACCGTGTGCAGGCAGGGAATGGAGAGATGCAGACTGTGTGCAGGCAAGGAATGGAGAGATGCAGACTGTGTGCAGGCAGTGAATGGAGAGATACAGACTGTGTGCAGGCAGGGAATGGAGAGATGCAGACCGTGTGCAGGCAGGGAATGGAGAGATACAGACTGTGTGCAGGCAGAGAATGGAGAGATACAGACCGTGTGCAGCCAGGGAATGGAGAGATACAGACTGTGTGCAGGCAGGGAATGGTGAGATACAGACTGTGTGCAGGCAGGGAATTTAGAAATACAGACCGTGTGCAGGCAGGGAATGGCGAGATACAGACTGTGTGCAGGCAGGGAATGGAGAGATACAGATCGTCTGCAGGCAGGGAATGGAGAGATGCAGACTCTGTGCAGGCAGGGAATGGAGAGATGAAGACCGTGTGCAGGCAGGGAATGGAGAGATACAGACCGTGTGAAGGCAGGGAATGGAGAGATACAGATCGTCTGCAGGCAGGGAATGGAGAGATACAGACTGTCTGCAGGCAGGGAATGGAGAGATACAGACCGTGTGCAGGCAGGGAATGGAGAGATACAGACCTTGTGCAGGCAAGGAATGGAGAGATGCAGACTGTGTGCAGGCAGGGAATGGAGAGATACAGATCGTCTGCAGGCAGGGAATGGAGAGATGCAGACTGTGTGCAGGCAGGGAATGGAGAGATACAGACTGTGTGCAGGCAGGGAATGGAGAGATACAGATCGTCTGCAGGCAGGGAATGGAGAGATGCCGACCATGTGCAGGCAGGGAATGGAGAGATGCAGACTGTGTGCAGGCAGGGAATGGAGAGATGCAGACTGTGTGCAGGCAGGGAATGGAGAGATACAGATCGTCTGCAGGCAGGGAATGGAGAGATGCCGACCATGTGCAGGCAGGGAATGGAGAGATGCACACTGTGTGCAGGCAGGGAATGGAGAGATACAGATCGTCTGCAGGCAGGGAATGGAGAGATGCAGACCGTGTGCAGGCAGGGAATGGCGAGATACGGACTGTGTGCAGGCAGGGAATGGAGAGATACAGATCGTCTGCAGGCAGGGAATGGAGAGATGCAGACTGTGTGCAGGCAGGGAATGGAGAGATACAGATTGTCTGCAGGCAGGGAATATAGAGGTGCAGATCGTCTGCAGGCAGGGAATGGAGAGATACAGACCATGTGCAGGCAGAGAATGGAGAGATACAGACCGTGTGCAGGCAGGGAATGGAGAGATACAGACTGTGTGCAGGCAGGGAATGGAGAGATACAGATCGTCTGCAGGCATGGAATGGAGAGGTATAGGCTGTGTGCAGGCAGGGAATGGAGAGATACAGATCGTCTGCAGGCAGGGAATGGAGAGATACAGACTGTGTGCAGGCAGGGAATGGAGAGATACAGACCGAGTGCAGGCAGAGAATGGAGAGATACAGACCGTGCACAGGCAGGGAATGGAGAGATACAGACTGTGTGCAGGCAGGGAATGGAGTGATACAGACCGTGAGCAGGCAGGGAATGGAGAGTTACAGACTGTCTGCAGGCAGGGAATGGAGAGATACAGACTGTGTGCAGGCAGGGAATGGAGAGATGCAGACTGTGTGCAGGCAGGGAATGGAGAGATACAGACTGTGTGCAGGCAGGGAATGGAGAGATACAGACTGTGTGCAGGCAGGGAATGGACAGATACAGATCGTCTGCAGGCAGGGAATGGAGAGATACAGACTGTGTGCAGGCAGGGAATGGAGAGATACAGATCGTCTGCAGGCAGGGAATGGAGAGATGCAGACCGTGTGCAGGAAGAGAATGGAGAGATACAGACCGTGTGCAGGCAGGGAATTTAGAAATACAGACCGTGTGCAGGCAGGGAATGGCGAGATACAGACTGTGTGCAGGCAGGGAATGGAGAGATACAGATCGTCTGCAGGCGGGGAATGGAGAGATGCAGACTGTGTGCAGGCAGGGAATGGAGAGATACAGACCGTGTGCAGGCAGGGAATGGAGAGATGCAGACTGTGTGCAGGCAGGGATGGAGAGATTCAGATCGTCTGCAGGCAGGGAATGGAGAGATGCAGACCGTGTGCAGGCAGGGAATGGAGAGATACAGACAGTGTGCAGGCAGGGAATGGAGAGATACAGACTGTGAGCAGGCAGGGAATGGAGAGATACAGACTGTGTGCAGGCAGGGAATGGACAGATACAGATCGTCTGCAGGCAGGGAATGGAGAAATACAGACCGTGTGCAGCCAGGGAATGGAGAGATACAGACTGTGTGCAGGCAGGGAATGGAGAGGTACAGACCGTGTGCAGGCAGGAAATGGAGAGATACAGACTGTGTGCAGGCAGGGAATGGAGAGATACAGACCGTGTGCAGGCAGGGAATGGAGAGATGCAGACTGTGTGCAGGCAAGGAATGGAGAGATGCAGACTGTGTGCAGGCAGTGAATGGAGAGATACAGACTGTGTGCAGGCAGGGAACGGAGAGATGCAGACCGTGTGCAGGCAGGGAATGGAGAGATACAGACTGTGTGCAGGCAGAGAATGGAGAGATACAGACCGTGTGCAGCCAGGGAATGGAGAGATACAGACTGTGTGCAGGCAGGGAATGGTGAGATACAGACTGTGTGCAGGCAGGGAATTTAGAAATACAGACCGTGTGCAGGCAGGGAATGGCGAGATACAGACTGTGTGCAGGCAGGGAATGGAGAGATACAGATCGTCTGCAGGCAGGGAATGGAGAGATGCAGACTCTGTGCAGGCAGGGAATGGAGAGATGAAGACCGTGTGCAGGCAGCGAATGGAGAGATACAGACCGTGTGAAGGCAGGGAATGGAGAGATACAGATCGTCTGCAGGCAGGGAATGGAGAGATACAGACTGTCTGCAGGCAGGGAATGGAGAGATACAGACCGTGTGCAGGCAGGGAATGGAGAGATACAGACTGTGTGCAGGCAGGGATGGAGAGATTCAGATCGTCTGCAGGCAGGGAATGGAGAGATGCAGACCGTGTGCAGGCAGGGAATGGAGAGATACAGACCGTGTGCAGGCAGGGAATGGAGAGATACAGACTGTGAGCAGGCAGGGAATGGAGAGATACAGATCGTCTGCAGGCAGGGAATGGAGAGATACAGACTGTGTGCAGGCAGGGAATGGACAGATACAGATCGTCTGCAGGCAGGGAATGGAGAAATACAGACCGTGTGCAGCCAGGGAATGGAGAGATACAGACTGTGTGCAGGCAGGGAATGGAGAGGTACAGACCGTGTGCAGGCAGGAAATGGAGAGATACAGACTGTGTGCAGGCAGGGAATGGAGAGATACAGACCGTGTGCAGGCAGGGAATGGAGAGATGCAGACTGTGTGCAGGCAAGGAATGGAGAGATGCAGACTGTGTGCAGGCAGTGAATGGAGAGATACAGACTGTGTGCAGGCAGGGAACGGAGAGATGCAGACCGTGTGCAGGCAGGGAATGGAGAGATACAGACTGTGTGCAGGCAGAGAATGGAGAGATACAGACCGTGTGCAGCCAGGGAATGGAGAGATACAGACTGTGTGCAGGCAGGGAATGGTGAGATACAGACTGTGTGCAGGCAGGGAATTTAGAAATACAGACCGTGTGCAGGCAGGGAATGGCGAGATACAGACTGTGTGCAGGCAGGGAATGGAGAGATACAGATCGTCTGCAGGCAGGGAATGGAGAGATGCAGACTCTGTGCAGGCAGGGAATGGAGAGATGAAGACCGTGTGCAGGCAGCGAATGGAGAGATACAGACCGTGTGAAGGCAGGGAATGGAGAGATACAGATCGTCTGCAGGCAGGGAATGGAGAGATACAGACTGTCTGCAGGCAGGGAATGGAGAGATACAGACCGTGTGCAGGCAGGGAATGGAGAGATACAGACCTTGTGCAGGCAAGGAATGGAGAGATGCAGACTGTGTGCAGGCAGGGAATGGAGAGATACAGACTGTGTGCAGGCAGGGAATGGAGAGATACAGATCGTCTGCAGGCAGGGAATGGAGAGATGCCGACCATGTGCAGGCAGGGAATGGAGAGATGCAGACTGTGTGCAGGCAGGGAATGGAGAGATGCAGACTGTGTGCAGGCAGGGAATGGAGAGATACAGATCGTCTGCAGGCAGGGAATGGAGAGATGCCGACCATGTGCAGGCAGGGAATGGAGAGATGCACACTGTGTGCAGGCAGGGAATGGAGAGATACAGATCGTCTGCAGGCAGGGAATGGAGAGATGCAGACCGTGTGCAGGCAGGGAATGGCGAGATACGGACTGTGTGCAGGCAGGGAATGGAGAGATACAGATCGTCTGCAGGCAGGGAATGGAGAGATGCAGACTGTGTGCAGGCAGGGAATGGAGAGATACAGATTGTCTGCAGGCAGGGAATGGAGAGGTGCAGATCGTCTGCAGGCAGGGAATGGAGAGATACAGACCATGTGCAGGCAGAGAATGGAGAGATACAGACCGTGTGCAGGCAGGGAATGGAGAGATACAGACTGTGTGCAGGCAGGGAATGGAGAGATACAGATCGTCTGCAGGCATGGAATGGAGAGATATAGGCTGTGTGCAGGCAGGGAATGGAGAGATACAGATCGTCTGCAGGCAGGGAATGGAGAGATACAGACTGTGTGCAGGCAGGGAATGGAGAGATACAGACCGAGTGCAGGCAGAGAATGGAGAGATACAGACCGTGCACAGGCAGGGAATGGAGAGATACAGACTGTGTGCAGGCAGGGAATGGAGTGATACAGACCGTGAGCAGGCAGGGAATGGAGAGTTACAGACTGTCTGCAGGCAGGGAATGGAGAGATACAGACTGTGTGCAGGCAGGGAATGGAGAGATGCAGACTGTGTGCAGGCAGGGAATGGAGAGATACAGACTGTGTGCAGGCAGGGAATGGAGAGATACAGACTGTGTGCAGGCAGGGAATGGACAGATACAGATCGTCTGCAGGCAGGGAATGGAGAGATACAGACTGTGTGCAGGCAGGGAATGGAGAGATACAGATCGTCTGCAGGCAGGGAATGGAGAGATGCAGACCGTGTGCAGGAAGAGAATGGAGAGATACAGACCGTGTGCAGGCAGGGAATTTAGAAATACAGACCGTGTGCAGGCAGGGAATGGCGAGATACAGACTGTGTGCAGGCAGGGAATGGAGAGATACAGATCGTCTGCAGGCGGGGAATGGAGAGATGCAGACTGTGTGCAGGCAGGGAATGGAGAGATACAGACCGTGTGCAGGCAGGGAATGGAGAGATGCAGACTGTGTGCAGGCAGGGATGGAGAGATTCAGATCGTCTGCAGGCAGGGAATGGAGAGATGCAGACCGTGTGCAGGCAGGGAATGGAGAGATACAGACCGTGTGCAGGCAGGGAATGGAGAGATACAGACTGTGAGCAGGCAGGGAATGGAGAGATACAGATCATCTGCAGGCAGGCAATGGAGAGATGCAGACTGTCTGCAGGCAGGGAATGGAGAGATACAGACCGTGTGCAGGCAGGGAATGGAGAGATACAGACTGTGTGCAGGCAGGGATGGAGAGATTCAGATCGTCTGCAGGCAGGGAATGGAGAGATGCAGACCGTGTGCAGGCAGGGAATGGAGAGATACAGACCGTGTGCAGGCAGGGAATGGAGAGATACAGACTGTGAGCAGGCAGGGAATGGAGAGATACAGATCGTCTGCAGGCAGGGAATGGAGAGATGCAGACTGTGTGCAGGCAGGGAATGGAGAGAAACAGATCGTCTGCAGGCAGGGAATGGAGAGATGCAGACCGTGTGCAGGCAGGGAATGGAGAGATACAGACTGTGTGCAGGCAGGGAATGGAGAGAAACAGATCGTCTGCAGGCAGGGAATGGAGAGATACAGACTGTGTGCAGGCAGGGAATGGAGAGATACAGATCGTCTGCAGGCAGGGAATGGAGAGATACAGACCGTGTGCAGCCAGGGAATGGAGAGATACAGACTGTGTGCAGGCAGGGAATGGAGAGGTACAGACCGTGTGCAGGCAGGAAATGGAGAGATACAGACTGTGTGCAGGCAGGGAATGGAGAGATACAGACCGTGTGCAGGCAGGGAATGGAGAGATGCAGACTGTGTGCAGGCAAGGAATGGAGAGATGCAGACTGTGTGCAGGCAGTGAATGGAGAGATACAGACTGTGTGCAGGCAGGGAATTTAGAAATACAGACCGTGTGCAGGCAGGGAATGGCGAGATACAGACTGTGTGCAGGCAGGGAATGGAGAGATACAGATCGTCTGCAGGCAGGGAATGGAGAGATGCAGACTCTGTGCAGGCAGGGAATGGAGAGATGAAGACCGTGTGCAGGCAGGGAATGGAGAGATACAGACCGTGTGAAGGCAGGGAATGGAGAGATACAGATCGTCTGCAGGCAGGGAATGGAGAGATACAGACTGTCTGCAGGCAGGGAATGGAGAGATACAGACCGTGTGCAGGCAGGGAATGGAGAGATACAGACCTTGTGCAGGCAAGGAATGGAGAGATGCAGACTGTGTGCAGGCAGGGAATGGAGAGATACAGATCGTCTGCAGGCAGGGAATGGAGAGATGCAGACTGTGTGCAGGCAGGGAATGGAGAGATACAGACTGTGTGCAGGCAGGGAATGGAGAGATACAGATCGTCTGCAGGCAGGGAATGGAGAGATGCCGACCATGTGCAGGCAGGGAATGGAGAGATGCAGACTGTGTGCAGGCAGGGAATGGAGAGATGCAGACTGTGTGCAGGCAGGGAATGGAGAGATACAGATCGTCTGCAGGCAGGGAATGGAGAGATGCCGACCATGTGCAGGCAGGGAATGGAGAGATGCACACTGTGTGCAGGCAGGGAATGGAGAGATACAGATCGTCTGCAGGCAGGGAATGGAGAGATGCAGACCGTGTGCAGGCAGGGAATGGCGAGATACGGACTGTGTGCAGGCAGGGAATGGAGAGATACAGATCGTCTGCAGGCAGGGAATGGAGAGATGCAGACTGTGTGCAGGCAGGGAATGGAGAGATACAGATTGTCTGCAGGCAGGGAATGGAGAGGTGCAGATCGTCTGCAGGCAGGGAATGGAGAGATACAGACCATGTGCAGGCAGAGAATGGAGAGATACAGACCGTGTGCAGGCAGGGAATGGAGAGATACAGACTGTGTGCAGGCAGAGAATGGAGCAATACAGACCGTGTGCAGGCAGGGAATGGAGAGATACAGACTGTGTGCAGGCAGGGAATGGAGAGAATGAGATCGTCTGCAGGCAGGCAATGGAGAGATGCAGACTGTGTGCAGGCAGGGAATGGAGAGATACAGATCGTCTGCAGGCAGGCAATGGAGAGATGCAAACCGTGTGCAGGCAGGGAATGGAGAGATACAGACCTTGTGCAGGCAAGGAATGGAGAGATGCAGACTGTGTGCAGGCAGGGAATGGAGAGATACAGACTGTGTGCAGGCAGGGAATGGAGAGATACAGACTGTGTGCAGGCAGGGAATGGAGAGATGCAGACTGTGTGCAGGCATGGAATGGAGAGATATAGGCTGTGTGCAGGCAGGGAATGGAGAGATACAGATCGTCTGCAGGCAGGGAATGGAGAGATACAGACTGTGTGCAGGCAGGGAATGGAGAGATACAGACCGAGTGCAGGCAGAGAATGGAGAGATACAGACCGTGCACAGGCAGGGAATGGAGAGATACAGACTGTGTGCAGGCAGGGAATGGAGTGATACAGACCGTGAGCAGGCAGGGAATGGAGAGTTACAGACTGTCTGCAGGCAGGGAATGGAGAGATACAGACTGTGTGCAGGCAGGGAATGGAGAGATGCAGACTGTGTGCAGGCAGGGAATGGAGAGATACAGACTGTGTGCAGGCAGGGAATGGAGAGATACAGACTGTGTGCAGGCAGGGAATGGACAGATACAGATCGTCTGCAGGCAGGGAATGGAGAGATACAGACTGTGTGCAGGCAGGGAATGGAGAGATACAGATCGTCTGCAGGCAGGGAATGGAGAGATGCAGACCGTGTGCAGGAAGAGAATGGAGAGATACAGACCGTGTGCAGGCAGGGAATGGAGAGATACAGACTGTCTGCAGGCAGGCAATGGAGAGATACAGACTGTGTGCAGGCAGGGAATGGACAGATACAGCTCGTCTGCAGGCAGGGAATGGAGAGATACAGACCGAGTGCAGGCAGAGAATGGAGGGATACAGACCGTCTGCAGGCAGGTAATGGAGAGATGCAGACCGTGTGCAGGCAGGGAATGGAGAGATACAGACTGTGTGCAGGCAGGGAATGGAGAGATACAGACCGTCTGCAGGCAGGGAATGGAGAGATACAGACTGTGTGCAGGCAGGGAATGGAGAGATACAGACTGTGTGCAGGCAGGGAATGGAGAGATACAGATCGTGTGCAGGCAGGGAATGGCGAGAAACAGACTGTGTGCAGGCAGGGAATGGAGAGATACAGATCGTCTGCAGGCAGGGAATGGAGAGATGCAGACTGTGTGCAGGCAGGGAATGGAGAGATACAGACTGTGTGCAGGCAGGGAATGGAGAGATACAGACCGTGTGCAGGCAGGGAATGGAGAGATACAGACTGTGTGCAGGCAGGGAATGGAGAGATACAGATCGTCTGCAGGCAGGGAATGGAGAGTTGCAGACTGTGTGCAGGCAGGGAATGGAGAGATACAGATTGTCTGCAGGCAGTGAATGGAGAGATACAGACCATGTGCTGGCAGGGAATGGAGAGATACAGACCGTGTGCAGGCAGGGAATGGAGAGATACAGACTGTGTGCAGGCAGGGAATGGAGAGATACAGACCGTGTGCAGGCAGGGAATGGAGAGATGCAGACCATCTGCAGGCAGAGAATGGAGAGATACAGATCGTCTGCAGGCAGAGAATAGAAAGATACAGACCGTCTGCAGGCTGAAAATGGAGAGATACAGACCGTGTGCAGGCAGGGAATGGAGAGTTGCAGACCGTGTGCAGGCAGGGAAAGGAGAGATGCAGACCATCTGCAAGCAGAGAATGGAGAGATACAGATCGTCTGCAGGCAGAGAATAGAAAGATACAGACCGTGTGCAGGCAGGGAATGGAGAGATACAGACCGTGTCCAGGCAGGGAATGGAGAGATACAGACCGTGTCCAGGCGGAGAGGGATCATTTCGATGATTTCGGCACAGACCTGGTGGGCTGAAAGGCCTGTTCCTTGCTGTACTGTTCTGTATTTTATTTCTAGATAATTCACTCCCTCTAATCTTCATCCTTCAACTCTTCACCCTTTCTAATCCATTCCCCCTCCTACACCCAACCCTCATATTCTCCAATCCCTTTCAACTCCATCCCCTCCACTCCTCATTACTTCATCTCCTTACCCACTCCACCCCTCACTACTTCCATCCCCCTCCCTCCATCCCTCACTACCTCTTTGCAAATATTAATGTCACAAAAAATGTTGAAATAGTCTGTATCACATTGTTCCATGTGGGATCTTGCTGTACACCAGTAGGCAACTGCACACTCCAGGAATATCTCAGAGACAGTAAAGAGCTCTAAGATTTCTGATAATCATCTAAAGCATAAATATAAACCTTTCTTCATTTTCTTTCATAATAACAAAATGTGGGGCTGGATGAACACAGCAGGCCAAGCAGCATCTCAGCAGCACAAAAGCTGACATTTCGTGCCTAGATCCTTCATCAGAGGTGAGGACGGGGTGAGGGTTCTGGAATAAATAGGGAGAGATGGGGAGGCGGACCGAAGATGGAGAGAAAAGAAGATAGGTGGAGAGGAGAGTATAGGTGGGGAAGTAGGGAGGGGATAGGTCAGTTCAGGGAGGACAGACAGATCACGGATGTGGGATGAGGTTAGTAGGTAGGAAATGGAGGTGCGGCTTTAGGTGGGAGGAAGGGATGGGTGAGAGGAAGAACAGGTTAGGGAGGCGGAGACAGGCTGGGCTGGTTTTGGGATGCAGTGGGTGGAGGGGAAGAGCTGGGCTGGTTTTGGGATGCAGTGGGGGAAGGGGAGGTTTTGAAGCTGGTGAAGTCCACATTGATACCATTGGGTTGCAGGGCTGCCGGCACCTTCCCCTGAAACCGCAGGAAGTGCTACACTTGCCCCCACACCTCCTCCCTTGCCCCCATCCCAGGCCCCAAGATGACTTTCCACATTAAGCAGAGGTTCACCTGCACATCTGCCAATGTGGTATACTGTATCCATTGTACCCGGTGTGGCTTCCTCTACATTGGGGAAACCAAGCGGAGGCTTGGGGACCGCTTTGCAGAACACCTCCGCTCGGTTCGCAATAAACAACTGCACCTCCCGGTCGCGAACCATTTTAACTCCCCCTCCCATTCTTCAGACGACATGTCCATCATGGGCCTCCTGCAGTGCCACAAGGAGCCACCCAAAGGTTGCAGGAACAGCAACTCATATTCCGCTTGGGAACCCTGCAGCCCAATGGTATCAATGTGGACTTCACCAGCTTCAAAATCTCCCCTTTCCCCACCGCATCCCAAAACCAGCCCAGTTGGTCCCCTCCCCCCACTGCACCACACAACCAGCCCAGCTCTTCCCCTCCTCCCACTGCATGCCAAAACCAGTCCAACCTGTCTCTGCCTCCCTAACCTGTTCTTCCTCTCACCCATCCCTTCCTCCCACCCCAAGCCGCACCTCCATTTCCTACCTACTAACCTCATCCCACCTCCTTGACCTGTCCGTCTTCCCTGGACTGACCTATCCCCTCCCTACCTCCCCACTGATACTCTCTCCACCTATCTTCTTTTCTCTCCATCTTCAGTCTGCCTCCCCCTCTCTCCCTATTTATTCCCAAACCTTCTCCCTATCCCCCTCTCTGATGAAGGGTCTAGGCCCGAAACGTCGGCTTTTGTGCTCCTGAGATGCTGCTGGGCCTGCTGAGTTCATCCAGCTCCACACTTTGTTATCTTGGATTCTCCAGCATCTGCAGTTCCCATTATCTCTGATTCATTTTCTTTCATCTTGTCTTTGGATCTTTTGCCAGTTTTCCATCTGATTGCAAGTCTTATTGAAATCCAGTGCCCCCACAGCCCCTCCCCTCGCCTGCGGCCTATGTTCATTGCCACTTTGTTGAAAATAAATTCAATGGGACTGTTCAGGTTTGTCTTGATTTGTGAAATCCAAGCTGACGGTCTGGGTTAGACTGTCATCAATGCTCTGGTTGTCCTTAGCGGCTGATGGGTTGAACTTTCCTGCATCCCCTCCCAAACCACTCTGTGTGGTCATTCTCTAAAGAAGTCCCAGAGTCTTCCCACCAGGGATTCTGCCAGCGCATTCTTGGAATCCCCTAGTACTTCCCAAGTCAGTTCCCTTTGGCCCAGGTGAATTGATTCACCCAGAGTTAGTCAGCCATGAGTGATAGGAAAGCTAATTTTACTATCAAGATAAGAAGGTGTGGAGCTGGATGAACACAGCCGGCCAAGCAGCATCAGAGGAGCAAGAAAGCTCCTCCTTTTCCTAAAGAAGGGTCTAGGTCCTGAAACGTCAGCTTTCCCGCTCCTCTGATGCTGCCTGGCCTGCTGTGTTCATCCAGCTCCACACCTTGTTATCTCAGATTCTCCAGCATTTGCAGTTCCTACTATCTCTGAAACTAATTTTACTGTAGTCTGTCTCTCTGGGAACATCTCATGGTCCATTGAAGTGCTGCACAGAATAATAGTATTATGAAGGGGTCATTGCCCAATATCTCACTGAGCTATGAGCTATGAGACTGGGGATTCTAACTGTCACGCTGTGTGGGCCAGTAATTACAACAATTGATTCAGTGTAAACAGCAGGAGAGTAAGATCAGTGATGGTTTGTTAAATGAATAAGGAGCACCAGTGAAGCATTGCACAGTGGCAGGGATTGGTGATACAGTAAGTGTAGGAGCCATCAGCCAGCAGGACAGGGATGGGGCTCGGCCCGTGATGAACATTGAGAGATGGTTCGAAAATGAGAAACATCAAACACACGGACAAGTGTTCCCCACCCCCTGCCTGCCCTTTTCCACCCAGAATCCACGGGATTGTCTGCAGCAGCTGTCCCCTGAAACTGAAACTTTTGTGTCTGTCACAAACAGGATTGACCTTCCTCCATCCCATAAACCACCAGCCCCTGAAAAGAAGACAGAGATGAAGAGCCACCTGACGGCGGACGATATTCAGGTAACATGTCGGGGGGGTGCGCGGTGAAGGCTGGTAACCAACTCCTGAGAGAGTGATACTGTACAGCCCATGGTCTATAGAGTGGGCTCAGAGAGCCCAGGCAAACAGTCTCCTCACATGTTGAACAGCCAGGAGATTAATGGCTTTCGCGGGGTTAATTAATTTCCTTTCTCCATCCAGGGATGTGGTTGTGTTAGTATTTGTTATCCAAGCTTAATTGTCCCTTGAACTTAGTGACTTGCTAGTGCCACTTCAGAGGGCAGTTAACAGTCACTTTGCTGTGAGCCTAGATACACATGTAGGCCAGGCCAGGTGAGGACAGCAGATTCCTTCCCTGAAGCAGATGGGCTTTTCTAACAATTGACAGCAGTAACATGGTGGCCACCATTAAACCCATGTTCCCAGAGCACTAACCCAGGTTCCTGAGTGACTCATCCACACTGACACCTCCCTGACCTTGCTCATGTACCCTGCTGTAGGGAAAGGAGCCTGTGTGATTATTCCAGTGGCTGATTCCGGGAGCTCCACACTCTGGAACATCTTGGAGAGGGAGAAGAGCAGATTGTCCAGAACTGTAATTGAGATCAGGATTTCAGTCACATGGGAAACCTGAAATTGTCCTCTTCTGAACAGAGTCAGTGAAAGGTAGGTTGAATGGAGTTAATGAGGAGAAACTGGCTGATCAGCGAGCAAAGGGACACAGATTACAAGTAATTTCTCAAAACTAAAGGTGAAATCTAAAGAAATGTCTCTCTGTAGAGGGTTGTTATTATCCAGAATTGATCCAGCTTGAAACGGCATTGGGAGCAGATCCAATGGGAACTTCCAAAGTGAATTGGAGAAATAGTAGTGGGCCACAGGGAGTGAGCAGGAGGGTGGGTATCATTTGACAGCTGTCTCAGTGGGCCAACACGGCAACAATGGGCCAAGTGGCACCCATTCTGCTGCTTCGCGGTGAAGAGCCAGCACGGCATAAGCTGGAGGTGGCAGCTACCAGTGCCCAAGGCCCAATCCACAGGGAGGAGAGAGAGCCAGAGAGTAGGCCCAGGGCCATATCAGCCACCAGCTGCAAGGGAAGAGTGGACTGACCCTGCACAGGACGGGCACTGGGTAGGGGTGGTACTGGGTAGGGGGCGGGTGCTGGGTAGGGACAGGCACTGGGTAGGGGACAGGCACTGGGTAGGGACAGGCACTGGGTAGGGACAGGCGCTGGGTAGGGTTCAGGCACTGGGTAGGGGACAGGCGCTGGGTAGGGGACAGGCGCTGGGTAGGGGACAGGCACTGGGTAGGGACAGGCACTGGGTAGGGGACAGGCGCTGGGTAGGGGACAGGCGCTGGGCAGGAGGCAGGCACTAGGTAGGAGACAGGCGCTGCGTAGGGGACAGGTGCTGGGTAGGGGGCAGGCACTGGGTAGGGGCAGGCACTGGGTAGGGGTCAGGAAGGTGGTGCATGAAGAAAGGAATTACTTACAACCGGAGAGATAAGAACAGGAATTGTCCCTCAGCTGCTGAAATCAATTCTGCCTTTCAGTTAATTTATGTCAGGTCCCCATTTACCAGCAAGGACCCACACCCCAACCTCATCCAAACACAGAATCTCCAATATAAAACTCTGCAATAAGGACTTTGGGCCACAAGCAGCTCTTTCAGTTTCATTCTTCTAGTTTAGTATTGGAAACGCAGACCATTTCTCTGTCCAGTGAATGCCCTTTCCTCCATTGTATTCTTCAGGGGAATATTTTTAAATGAATCTCAGACTAAATGAGTGACACTCAGTTATGTTCTAGAAATATAAATCTTGGCAAAGTTTGATACAGGGACAGCTTTTACTCAGCCCTGTGTTCATTCACAGGGTGAAACATTACAAGCATAGACTTCATTGCAGCTCCAAAGCAACTCCGAAGCATTGCCACGGAATGAAGTGGAGGCCGGGACGTTAAATATCTTCAAGGCAGAGATCGATAAATTCTTGATCTCACAAGGAATCAAGGACTATGGGGAGAGTGCAGGGAATTGGAGTTGAAATGCCCATCAGCCATGATTTAAACAATGGAGTGGACCCGGTGGGCCGAATGGCCTTACTTCCACTCCGATGTCTTATGGTCTTATGGTCTAACTCTTTATACCTAGGGAGTGCTCCTCAATGGTGTGGCCATCTTTTGGTTGAGATTTTAAACTGGGAGCATATTTGCCCTCTCAACTGGATCTTAAAGATCTTATGGCAAAGTTCAAACAGGATAGACTCTCCAAAGTAATAAAATGTGAGGCTGGATGAACACAGCAGGCCAAGCAGCATCTCAGGAGCACAAAAGCTGACGTTTCGGGCCTAGACCCTGATGAAGGGTCTAGGCCCGAAACGTCAGCTTTTGTGCTCCTGAGATGCTGCTTGGCCTGCTGTGTTCATCCAGCCTCACATTTTATTATCTTGGAATCTCCAGCATCTGCAGTTCCCATTATCTCTAGACTCTCCAAAGTCCTGGCCGACACTTAGTTCGCCAACATGAGTCCTCAGCCAAACCAGATTATTGGTCATTTATCACATAGCTCTGTGGGATCTGCCACCTTCTTGCATTGTTGCAATGATTACATTAGAGGAATTGATGTGTATGGATCGTATGCTATGTAAGGATTGAGTGCTATTGAAAAATCAAAGATAATGCTACAAAAATACAGGTTCTTTCTGTGAAAGTGAAGAAACTGACTCCACGCGCTGACTCTCACTGGGGTACGGGGTCTCACACACACACACACACACACACACACACACACACACACACACACACACACACACACACACACAGACTCTCACTGGGATACGGGTTCCCAAACAAACACACACACACTGACTCTGACTGGAATATGGGGTCCCACATACACACACACTGACTCTCACCGGGGTACGGGGTCACACACACACACACACACACACACACACACACACACACACACACAAACGCACACAAAAGAATGAGTATTTGTATAGCACCTTTCATGACCTCAGGATACCCCAAAAATGCCAAAGATCTTTTGACGTGTTGTCATCTCTGTATTATAGAAAGCACAACAACAGGCTCCCACACAAACGCAGTGTCATAACGATAAGGTATTTCTTCTTAAATGACAGTAGTTGAAGGATAATGGGCATTAAGTTTCAGCCTCTCAAGCCCACCGGATCCATCACCCGAGAGAGGGACTGTCTGAATTGCTCCTCCAATAGTGGCATTTGCAGGATTGGACAGAATCAACACGGATTTACAAATGGCAACTCATGTTTGACAAACTGATTGGATATTTTGAGGATGTAACTAGTAGAGTTGATAAGGGGGAACCAGTTGAAGGTATTTGATAAATTCCCACTTCAGAAATCAGCGTGTAAAATTAAAGTGCATGATTTGCAGAGAGTGTACTGACATGAAGAGAAAGCTGTTTGGCAGGCAGGAATCAGAGAGAAACAAACAGATAAAACGGTGTGAAGCTGGATGGACACAGCAGGCCAAGCAGCATCAGAGGAGCAGGAAAGCTGACATTTCAGGCCAGGACCCTTCTTCAGACCCGAAACATCAGCTTTCCTGCTCCTCTGATGCTGCTTGGCCTGCTGTGTCCATCCAACTTCATACTGTTTAATTTCAGACTCTCCAGCATTGGCAGTTCCTACTACCTCTGAAAAAAACAGATCATTTCTAAGCGGTAGCAAGTCACTAGTCATCAGTGCTCAGACCCCTTCGTCAGATAAAGAAACCAAAACTGCACACAGTCCTCCAGTGTTGATCGCTCCCTGTACAATTGCAGCCAGACGTCCCTCCTCCTGTAGTTGAATGCTCTCACTCTGATGACCAACGTATCATTTGCTTTCTTCACCCTCTGCTATATGTTTACTGTCAGCGACTGGACACCCAGGTCTTATTGGGGTCACAGTCTGAGGATACCGGCTAGTTGATTTCGGACTGAGATGAGGAGAAATGTCTTCACTCGGACAGCAGGGAGCCTGTGGAATTCTCTGCTACGGAAAATGATTTAGGACAAATAATTGAATATTTTCAAGAAGTAATTAGAGATGGTTCATAGGACTAATGGGATCAAAGAATTAATGGGGAGAAAGTGGGAACAGGGAGCTAAGTTGAATGATCAGCCATGATCAAATTGAGTGGGAAGGGAGACTTGAAAGGCCAAATGGCCTAATCCTGCTCCTGGTTTCTATGTGTCCATGTTTCAGATTGCTGTCTGGATGTTGGGCTCATGCCCTCAGTCAGCGTGGGACCCTCAGAGGGTGAGAGTGACCGTTGTTTGGTCTGACCCAGTGTTCACACCATGCCCTGACCAGGCAGCACCCCAGCTTCTGCGGACAGTGAGCCAATGGCCAGGAGCAGATGAGGGTGGACGGGGTCTGCAGGCCTGTCTGTAACAAGGGGGAAGAGCTGAGCTCAGTCTGCCTGCTCACACTCCCTGCCTCCCTGCTGCAGGTCTACAGGGAGGAAGATGATCTTGGGCCGATTGGAAACACTGAAAAAAAGACCACGCAGATTGGAAATGAGAAAACATAATATAACAAAATAAATCATAGCAAGGAATATTACCCTAAAGCAAAGAGATTACAGAACAGCAGCTGAATAAAGCAGCAAGCCAGTAGACTGTGTCCAGCCAATAACCAGCTTTCACTGATTGGAATGTTTACAGGATTAATGGAGCAATATTATCACAAAGAGACATTTTCTTGCAGAGACAGTTCCAGCTAATGAACAGTTTTTACACCTCCATGTTCTGAACCAGTTATCTGTCAATGTGGGCTGCAGTTGAAAACTCCACTTCCTTAAGGTCCCCTACCCCCTCCCCATCCTGGCTCAGTGTTGACCCATCTCAGCCAGGACTTTCAGTGAAGGTCCAGGTCAGAGACCACGCAGCACCAGGTCGTAGTCCAACAGGTTTATTTGAAATCGCAAGCTTTCTCAGCACTGCCCCTTTGTCAGGTCACTTCACCGACAAAAGCTTGTGATTTCAAATAACCTGTTGGACTATATCCTGGTGCTGTGTGATTCCTGACGTCCAACACCAGCACCTACACATCAGTGAAGGCCCAGACACAAAGAGTCCAACTGGTGAGGGAGGGGGCAGGCGGTGAGGGAGGGGCAGGCGGTGAGGGAGGGGGCAGGCGGTGAGGAAGGGCACAGACACTGAGGGGGGGGCAGGCGGTTAGGGCAGGCGCAGGTACTGAGGGTGGGGGCAGACACTGAGGGAGGGGGCAGACACTGAGGGAGGGGGCAGACTGTGAGGGAGGCCGCAGACACTGAGAGAGGGACAGACACGGAGGGAGGGGGATGAGATTGAGGGAGGGGGCAGACACTGAGGGAGGAGGCAGACTGTGAGGGAGGCTGCAGACACTGAGAGAGGGACAGACACTGAGGGAGGGGGAAGAGATTGAGGGAGGGGGCAGACACTGAGGGAGGGGGCAGACAGTTAGGGAGGGGCCAGCCACTGAGGGAGGGGGCAGCCACTGAGGGAGAGGACAGAGAGTGAGGGAGGGAGCAGACGGTTAGGGCGGGCGCTGACAGAGGAAGGAGGCAGACAGAGGAAGGGGGCAGACAGTGAGGGAGGGGGCAGACGGTCAGGGAGGGGCAGGCGGTGAGGGAGAGGGCAGGCAGTGAGGGTGGGCACAGACACTGAGGGAGGGCACAGACATTGAGGGAGGGGGCAGACTATGAGGGAGGCCGCAGACACTGAGAGAGGGACAGACACTGAGGGAGGGGGAAGAGATTGAGGGAGGGGGCAGACACTGAGGGAGGGGGCAGACGGTTAGGGTGGGCGCAGCCACTGAGGGAGGGGCCAGCCACTGAGGGAGGGGGCAGCCACTGAGGGAGGGGGTAGCCACTGAGGGAGGGGGCAGAGAGTGAAGGAGGGAGCACACGGTTAGGGCGGACGCAGACAGAAGAAGGGGGCAGACAGAGGAAGGGGGCAGAGAGTGAGGGAGGGGGCAGACAATGAGGGAGGGGGCAGACGGTCCAGGCACTGAGGGATTGCAGGCCATGTGCTGTAAGTTGACCCACAATGCCCTGAGGGAGGGAATTCCAGGATTTTGACCCAGCAACACTGAAGGAACGGTGATATATTTCCAAGTCAGGATTGGGAGTGAGATGGAAACATGCAAGAGGTTCTTGGAGCTGATGTTGGGTTCGGAAGGTGCCGTGACATGAAATTATCTTTTCTCCTCTGCCCCATATCTGCACAGCAGTGTCCCCCACTACCTGCCCCCACCCCAGGGACTACCCCCACTCCCCAGTACCTGCCCCCACCCCCAGGGACTACCCCCATTCCCCAGTATCTGCCCCCATTCTCAGTGACTGCCCCCACTCCCCAGTATCTGCCCCATTCTCAGTGACTGGCCCCACTCCCCAGTACCTGCCCCCATTCACAGTAACTGCCCCCACTTCCCATCCCTGGAGTCTGGCCAAGCCCCTTAGTATCTATTACACCCCCAGCGTCAAGGCCTAAGAGATCACGCTCGTACTGGGGGTGTTTGAGGTTTTGTTCTGTATCTCTCAGGCCTCACTGCCTCTGTAGAAGCTACGAAATCTCCGAGCGGACAGCGGAGAGTCAAACATACAACTCGTGCCGATGGGCTGACAGGGAGGCAGATTCCTCCCTGGAGGTTGTAAACTAACACACAGGTTCTGCAGGGATGAAGTGAAACATTTAGCTCAGTGTCAGGAATATTGATTTGCTCCAGTACGTGCTGTTAACAGCCATTTGCTTCTCTGTTCATCACAAAAACGTCCTGAGAAGGACTGACCATGCCTCATGTACTGGCTAAAATAACCTGTTATCTCACTGAACAAAAACAAAGTTGCTGGAAAAGCTCAGCAGGTCTGGCAGCATCTGTGGAGGAGAAAACAGTTAACATTTCGGGTCTGGTGACCCTTTCTCAGAATGGTTATCTCACTGAATTGAAAATCGCAGTTACTGTACTGATTTTGCCAAAGATTGAGTGAACCCTGAACCTCACAGATTGCTGTGGTAGATCTTCCTTTCTCTACTCTTTCCTGAGCAGTGGGTGTCACCGGCTGGTTCAGGATATGCTGTCCCTCCGTCACTGCCCCTTGAACTGAGTAACCTGTTCTGCCATTTCAGAGGCAACCATGTTTCTGTAGGACTGGAGTCACATGTGGGCCAGACCAGGGATGGACAGCAGATTCCTTCTGTAAAAAACATTAGTGACCATAGAATCCCTAAAGTGTGGATGCAGGCCATTTGTCCCATCAGGTCTGTACTGACCCTTCAAAGAGCTCCCACCCAGACCCACCCCATCCCTGTAACCATGCATCTCCCATGGCTAACCCACTGCATCAGCACATCCCTGGACACCACGGGCAGCTTAGCATGACCAATCCATCTAACCTGCGCATTTTTAGAATGTGTGAGGAAACCCACACGGACACAGGCAGAATGTGCAAACTCTACACAGACAGCCGCCCGAGGCTGGAATTGAACCTGGGTCCCTATCATTGTGAGGAAGCAGCACTGACCTCTGAGCCACCACTTAAACAAATGGACATTGTTGGAGAAACTCAGCAGGTCCAGCCGCATCTGTGGAGAGAGAAACAGAGTTAACATTTCAAATCTAGTATGATTCTTTTTTGGAACATTAATGTTCAGACAGTGTTTTTAAACAATAGACCTTGTGGGCACTATTTTTGGCACTCGTTTTATGTTCCAGATTTATTCATTGAATTTAGACACTGCTAGATTTTGTCATGGGATTTGAACACATGCCTAAAGAGAATGCCCTCACTTACTAGTCCAGTGCCAATTGATTTTCCCCAGATGGTTCTAAGAGCATTAGGGTACACCATTGTAACTATGAATCATACACAGCCAGCTGCTGAGCGTGTCATCCTTCTGGTCAGTGCAGCTCAGTCCCTGAGCTGCTCAGTTGTTTCACTGTGGATCTAGTGGTAACTTTACCTCTGAGTCTGAAGGCCACAGGTTCAGTTCCTCCAAAGTACGTGAAAGTTAACCCAGACAGTGCTGTGGTTTAGGTGTGATGTTAAACTCAAACTCTGATTTTTCACTCAGGCAGATATAAAGTTCCTGGAGAATGATTTCCAAGCATGCAGAGTGCACTGACCAATATTTATCCTTCCATTAACATCAAAGGAACAGGCAATCTGGTCACCATCACATTGCTGTTTTGAGGCATTTCCTGAGACTGCTCCATTCCCTGCATTAAATTTCAAAAGTATTTTGTTAATTGTGAAATTCTTTGGGGCCTCTGATAGTCACGGAAGGTGCTATATAAATGCAAGTCTTCCTTCTCCCCCCCCGACCCCAATGTCAAACTTGACCTTGAATTGTCAGACTGCTCGGATAGGCTCTGTATGAGCAAAAGCTGCCATGGCCCAGCTCTCTCATCAGACAGAGTGAGAGAGGTGATTGGTGCAAAGCTTATCCTGATGGTCACCCACCTAAGGAAAGGTTGAGAAAGCAGAACCTTCATAGTAACGTCTCCCAGTGCAGGGCTCAAACCCGTGCTGTGGGAATGACTCTGCACTGTAAACCAGCTGTCCAGCCAACTGAGCGAAAGTAAACCCCTGTGACAATACTGTGGCTTTAATAGATGTGTTTTGTCCGGGTTTCCTTTAGAGAGAGATGAAGGGACAGGTGTCGAGCAGTCTAGGAGAAGATAAACAACTTGTGAGGCCTTGGATTTTTTTTTTAAAGTTGGAACAGTAGAAGCAGCCTGAGTGGGTGTGATCAAACTCTCTCAAATCCGGGATTTTTAGTTAGCTTTTGGCAGTTGTTACTGGAGTCTCAGCAGGGTTGAAAGACCATGAATTTCTCCCAGCTGCTACATTCTCTCTCTCTCTCTCGGGAGCTGCTACATATATACTTTCTTGCTGATAGGATTGCACATGAGCCGATCTGTTTTTCTGAACTTGCCTTTTTGCTAAGAGTGTGTATATGAGATGTTACTATATTGGAACAGTTACTGTTTAGTAGTAAAGTAATCTATTGTTCTGTTGAATTTTCCAATAGAGTTAATACTTTCCAAGCGCCTCTTCCTGTTAAAAACTGAAAGAGCCACAGATGCTACAAATCAGGAAGAAAAACAGAAGTTGCTGGAAAAGCTCAGCAGGTCTGGAAACATCTGTCAAGAAAAAATCAGAGTTAACGTCACCGGACTCAAAACATTTATTTTGATTTTTCTTCACCGATGCTGCCAGGCGTGCTGAGCTTTTCCAGCAACTTATGTTTTTGCTCCTCTTTCATTTGCTGTATTTTAATAATAGTTGTTTGAATAAATTGTGCTTTGCTTAATGTCAAGTAGTTTGACCATTCGATTTTCATCTGGAACACAGTAACTCGCATTTACCTTTGAAATAAGAAAAAATTAGGGGCTAGGCTACTTTCTTAATATATTTTGAGGGGGTCTGGTCTGGGGTGTCTGGTCCGTTACACCCCTCTCTATGCAAATACTGACTCAGCAAAACATCTTCATGGGACAATGATTGACTCAGGAAATTCCTCAGGTCCCAACACCCAATTCTCAGTCAGGACCTTGTGCTGATGAGCTTCAGTGAAGAGGCAACTTGGCGTCTTTTAAAAAACAGCACCTTGCTTTTATGTAGCTCCAATTATAGCAGCGCAGTAAGATCTCCCAAATCCCCCAGCCAGGAGCATTACAAAACAAAATTTGACACAGCACCAGTACAGAGATATTAAGGCATGTGACCAAAAGCACCATCACAGAGGTAGTTTTAAAGCAGGGTATTAAACAAGGAGGGTGAGGCAGAGGGCCACAGGGTTGAAATTCCAGACCTTGGGGCCTGGGTTACAGTAGGTGCTGTCACTGACAGTGAAGAGATGAAAGCCAGGGAGCCAATATTACCTGAGCACAGAGGTCTGTAAGGTTTGTGGGGCTACCAGGATTTAAATACAAGAACAATTTGAAAACAAATTGAGATGTTGTCAGATGAGGAGCCAGTTTGAATTGTCCAGGGGTCCCAACATAATGAAGTGCCTGAGGAGTTGAAAATGGAGTCTAACCCACTGAGAGGTTCTGTAGGAACCTTCATCAAGACCTTTTCAGACAATTATTACATTCCAAAGTGAGATAAAAACAATTACTTTATAGTTGAGTTGATCAACAAGTGGGGAGTTGGTATTTAACAGTTTTGAAACACAGTTTCAGGTGAGTAGATGTGGTCAAAGCAAACTGTGTGGCACCGCGGACGACAGCAATGTATAGCCTACCTGCAGTGACCTAGTCAGCTCAGTGATTAGAGATCGCGGAGAGACTGAGAACGTCTGTCCTTCATGGTAAGTTCAACTGGTGGTTCAGTTGGCCGCACAGCTGCTTTGTAATGCAGGGTGATACAACAGCAGCTGAGGTTAGTGTGAAGGGCTGTCCTTCTCCATCTCTCCCTTCACCATAAGGCATGGTGACCCTCAGGTGGCAACCAGCTGTCTCTAACCTAAGAGCAGGGCCTGTGCTGGTGAACATCAACTGTGAGCCACTTACGTTTAAGTAAAAGATTTGATGTGGGTGATGCATCTCTTCATGCTAGTGGCTGGAGCTGATTTACATTATGGCCAGCAGTTTTCCCTTGTTTCAATACTTTGCTGTAAAATAGTAACTGACACAAACTGTGAGAAACAAAATAAAAGGGAGCCTTGGGATTCTTCCAGGGAATTGTTTGGAACTGAACTCAGTGCAGTTGAATTTATGAGAAGGAACAATTTAGCTCTGAATAGATATTAAACTCATAGGAGAGAGAGGGAGAGGGAGATGGGGGGAAGAGAGGGAGGGCTAGGAGAGGGAGGGCTAGGAGGGGGAGGGGGAGGGGGAGGGGGAGAGATAGGAGGGGGAGAGGGAGAGGAAGGCATGAGGAAGGAGAGAGAGAGAGAGGAAACATTCATGTCCTGACTGGTGGTCTCCTTTGGTCACGTTGTGACTGTAACATTTAATTGCTGTTAGGTACATAATTAAATTATGGCCTTCATTTGTAGCAAATTACTATTAAGTATCTCGTTTAAAGAAGAGTTGAGCAATTAGAATAACTGCTGATTAGATTCATTGGGCAGAAATCAATGACTCAGCCACTAGAGAGCACTCCATCATATCTGTAACAAAGACTCCAAACCTTCTCTTCTAAGATTATCCTGTGATAGTGTTTAGGTCTCTATGGCTGGCTCAGTCTCTTGGCTATTCACCCATTGGGCAAGCGCTAGCCTAATGTGCTCTCTGTAGGCATGCATGGCAACAGCAGCTTTAGTTATGTAGCATCTCTAATTGGGAACATGTCCCAAAATGACACTTTATAGGTGAAATTGCCAAACAAAATTTGCCATTGAGCTAGGTAAGGAGATTTAAGACAAGTGACCAAAAACTTTGGTAAAGAGATCAGTTTTAAAGAGGTTCTTAAAAGAGGAATGGGAGAAAGAGAGAGGTTTGGGGAGGGAATGGTTACAGCCCAGGCAGCTGACGGCACAGACACTCACAATAAACCAATTAAAATCATAGAGGTGTAATATATTGGAACAGATTCATTGGGCAGAAATCAATGACTCAGCCACTAGAGAGCACTCCATCATAATTTGTATATCCATCATACTCATTGTAATATACAGCCCTCCTCTGCTTGTCAATATGAATACTAATGGTCAGTAATGGCTGCCTGTGCTTGAGGAAGCATCAGTGAGTCGGGCAGCAGAGAGATTAGGGTCGGGGAGAGATGAGATCACATGTAGGGTTTCGCAGGCTCTAACGAGAACGCTGCCAGACCGGGAGCCAGTGCCAGTCAATAAAGACAGAGCAGGAGCTGGAGAGTGGGCCTTGGTGTGAATTCAGAGAAAGATGAGTTTTGGATCCCTGTCTGTCTCTGTGATTTCCTCTGCTATCTATTGCACGAACACATCCTGAACAACAAGCCAAGCACTGAGGACAACATAACAAATGGCCTCCTTCGACACTACAACAGTTCGTTGATTCTGGGAAAAATATCGGGCTTTTATCATATATTACAGAGATAATGGGAACGGCAGATACTGGAGAATCCAACAAAATAAAGTGTGAAGCTGGATGAACACAGCAGGCCAAGCAGCATCTCAGGAGCACAAAAGCTGACGTTTCGGGCCTAGACCCTTCATCAGAGAGGGGGATGGGGTGAGGGTTCTGGAATAAATAGGGAGAGAGGGGGAGGCGGACCGAAGATGGAGAGAAAAGAAGATAGGTGGAGAGGAGAGTATAGGTGGGGAGGTAGGGAGGGGATAGGTCAGTCCAGGGAAGATGGACAGGTCAAGGAGGTGGGATGAGGTTAGTAGGTAGGAAATGGAGGTGCGGCTTGGGGTAGGAGGAAGGGATGGGTGAGAGGAAGAACAGGTTAGGGAGGCGGAGACAGGCTGGGCTTGTTTTGGGATGCAGTGGGGGGTGGGGAAGAGCTGGGCTGGTTGTGTGATGCAGTGGGGGGAGGGGACGAACTGGGCTGGTTTTGGGATGCGGTGGGGGAAGGGGAGATTTTGAAGCTGGTGAAATCCACATTGATACCATTGCGCTGCAGGGCTCCCAAGCGGAATATGAGTTGCTGTTCCTGCAACCTTCGGGTGGCATCATTGTGGCACTGCAGGAGGCCCATGATGGACATGTCATCTAAAGAATGGGAGGGGCAGTTGAAATGGTTCGCGACTGGGATGTGCAGTTGTTTATTGCGAACCGAGCGGAGGTGTTCTGCAAAGCGGTCCCCAAGCCTCTGCTTGGTTTCCCCAATGTAGAGGAAGCCACACCAGGTACAATGGATACAGTATACCACATTGGCAGATGTGCAGGTGAACCTCTGCTTAACATGGAAAGTCATCTTGGGGCCTGGGATAGGGGTGAGGGAGGAGGTGTGGGGGCAAGTGCAGCACTTGCTGCGGTTGCAGGGGAAGGTGCTGGGTGTGGTGGGGTTGGAGGGGAGTGTGGAGCAGACAAAGGAGTCACGGAGAGAGTGGTCTCTCTGGAAAGCAGATGGAAAATGTCTTGGGTGGTGGGGTCGGATTGTAGATGGTGGAAGTGTCGGAGGATGATGCGTTGTATCCGGAGGTTGGTGGGGTGGCGTGTGAAAACGAGGGGGATCCTCTTTGGGTGGTTGTGGCAGGGGCGGGCTGTGAGCGATGTGTTGCGGGAAATGGGGAGACGCGGGTTGAAAGCCCCAGCTATGCCTGCCTGTTTGTAGGTTACGTGGAACAATCCCTGTTCCGCACCTACACAGGCCCCAAACCCCACCTCTTCCTCCGTTACATTGATGACTGTATCGGCGCCGCCTCTTGCTCCCCAGAGGAGCTCGAACAGTTCATCCACTTCACCAACACCTTCCACCCAACCTCAAGTTCACCTGGGCCATCTCCAACACATCTCTCACCTTCCTGGACCTCTCAGTCTCCATCTCAGGCAACCAGCTTGTAACTGATGTCCATTTCAAGCCCACCGACTCCCACAACTACCTAGAATACACCTCCTCCCACCCACCCTCCTGCAAAAAATCCATCCCCAATTCCTAATTCCTCCGTCTCCCCCGCATCTGCTCGCAGGATGAGGCGTTCCACTCCCGCACATCCCAGATGTCCAAGTTCTTCAAGGACCGCAACTTTCCCCCCGCAGTGGTCGAGAACGCCCTTGACCACGTCTCCCGCATTTCCCGTAATACATCCCTCACATCCCGCCCCCGCCACAACCGCCCAAAGAGGATCCCCCTCGTTCTCACACATCACCCCACCTACCTCCGGATACAACGCATCATCCTCCGACACTTCCGCCATCTACAATCCGACCCCACCACCCAAGACATTTTTCCATCCCCACCCCTGTCTGCTTTCCGGAGAGACCACTCTCTCCGTGACTCACTTGTTCGCTCCACACTGCCCTCCAACCCCACCACACCCGGCACCTTCCCCTGCAACCGCAGGAAATGCTACACTTGCCCCCACACCTCCTCCCTCACCCCTGCACATGTTCACCTGCACATCTGCCAATGTGGTATACTGTATCCATTGTACCCGGTGTGGCTTCCTCTACATTGGGGAAACCAAGCGGAGGCTTGGGGACCGCTTTGCAGAACACCTCCGCTCAGTTCGCAATAAACAACTGCACCTCCCAGTCGCGAACCATTTCAACTCCCCCTCCCATTCTTTAGATGACATGTCCATCATGGGCCTCCTGCATTGCCACAATGATGCCACCCGAAGGTTGCAGGAACAGCAACTCATATTCCGCTTGGGAACCCTGCAGCCCAGTGGTATCAATGTGGACTTCACCAGCTTCAAAATCTCCCCTTGCCCCACCACATCCCAAAACCAGCCCAGTTCGTCCCCTCCACCCACTGCATCCCAAAACCAGTCCAACCTGTCCCCGCCTCCCTAACCTGTTCTTCCTCTCACCCATTCCTTCCTTCCACCCCAAGCCGCACCTCCATTTCCTACCTACTAACCTCATCCCACCTCCTTGACCTGTCCGTCTTCCCTGGGCTGACCTATCCCCTCCCTACCTCCCCACCTATACTCTCCTCTCCACCTATCTTCTTTTCTCTCCATCTTCGGTCCGCCTCCCCATCTCTCCCTATTTATTCCAGTTCCCTCACCCCATCCCCCTCTCTGATGAAGGGTCTAGGCCCGAAACGTCAGCTTTTGTGCTCCTGAGATGCTGCTTGGCCTGCTGTGTTCATCCAGCTTCACACTTTATCATCATATATTACGCTGTTCACCCCTCTGGGACCTCTGCTCCAAATAGTCCTGGCCTTTTCCGCTTCCAAGATTCCAATTCACTCACCATTAATTGTGGAGATGCTGGAGAGTCATGGAGTTTGGAAGTGGGAAGACAGCCAGAGGAGACAGGAATTGTCAGGCCCAGTGTGAAAATTCTATGAGCGACACAGCGTCTTCATTAGGAATGAGACCTTGAGTCTTCTCAGCCATGGTTAGCCGAGGAACACCAGGACATTGGGATCAATATGGTTTGCTAATTAATAAGGTCTAGCCTTGGACAGCTCATTGTGAAGAGGATGTAAAGGTCTTTCCCAGCTCCACCTTCGGCATTGCGTGGAATTCCACTTAGAGAGCTGGGCATGGCCAGGCAGTTGTAGAATGGGGACATCTCCAAAATGTAAAACTCTCATTGGTTCCTCACTCACACCCTCACTGTCAGGAAATTTAGTCCAACTTCTCTCCCAGGGATGAGGAGCTTTACAGTGTGAATAGATCAGAGAAGCTAGGATCATTCTGGGAGGAGAGAAGGTTGGCAGGATATTTGTTAGGGATGTTCAAAATCACAAGATGCCAGGAGACAGGGTGACACGGTTCCCCTTGGCAGAAAGACCCAGAGGCAGAGGACTTAGATTTGAAATAGCTGGCAAACAAATCGGTGACAACACCAGGGAAGATTGTTTTTGATGAAGTGAATGGTGTGAATCTGGAATTTTAATTCCCCTTTGGGATGTGGGCGTTGATGACTGGCCAGCAATTTATTGCCTGTTCCTAGTTGCCTCTTGAGAAGGTGGGGGTGAGCTGCCTTCTTGAAGTGCTGCAGTCCATGTGCTGCGAGTTGACCCATAATGTCCTTTAGGGAGGGAATTCCAGGATTTTGACCCAGCGACAGTGAAGGAGCGTCGATATATTCCCAAGCCAGGATGGTGGGGGGCTCAGAGGCGAACTTGCAGGGGGGTGGTGTTCCCATGTATCTGCTGCCCAATCTTTCTAGATGAAAGTGGTCATGGGTTTGGAAGGTGCTGCCTGAGGATCTTTGGCGAATTTCTGCAGCGCATCTTGTAGATAGTACACACTGCTGCTACTGAGTGTCGTTGGTGGAGGGAGTGGGATGCTTGTGGATGTAGTGCCAATCAAGCGGCTGCTTTGTCTTGGATGGTGTCAAGCTTCTTGTGTTGTTGGAGCTGCACTCATCCAGGCAAGTGGGGAGTATTCCATCACACTCCTGACTTGTCCCTTGTAGATGGTGGGACAGGCTTTGGGGAGTCAGGAGGTGAGTTACTCACGGCAGGATTCCCAGCCTCAGACCTGCTCTTGTAGCCGCTATGTTTATGTGGTGAGTCCAGTTGAGTGCCTGGGGAATAGTAACCAGCAGGTTGGTGGTGGTGGGGGACTTACCTGTGAGTGAGGGAGAGACATGTTCATCTGCAGCTTTCAGCGAGGTCTGTTTCATTATCTAAAGAGGAAAGATCTGTGGGATGTGGGAATAATACAGGGTGTGTGGATCTAACAGAGTTGGAAAGGGCCAGTATGAACACGATGGGCCGAATGACATCATTCTAGGCTCAACCAGGAATGAAATTGAAACAGTCTCCTCAAATGATGCAAATACAGCCTATGCTACAGCCTCTAAGCTTTGATCCTATCAGATCGCACAGGAATTTGTTTGCATAAAGGAAAATAAAGAACATTTCATCTGGTAGCCACTGGCACTCCAGAAATCATTAATTCTGATCTCAAATACTGTAAACGATTGTTTCCTGTTGTGTGAAAAACATTTTTGATTTCCCTCGGGTGCTATTTGTGTTAAAATCAAAAGCCTGCCCATAAAATAGAAGGAGATGGTTTTGGTGAATTTAACTCATCATGACTCTCCCAATCTCAGCCACACCCTGGTGGTCACTGCTGTTGCAATAGTAACACACATCTTTGGTGTGGACACCGAAAAGAAACCAAAGAAACAGCAGCTTCGTGATTCTTCGTTGGGAATTTGGTTCCAGCTTCCCAACTCTGGGTATGGGAGGGCCACAATGTTGGAGGGTCAGTACAGAGGGAGCACCGCACTGTTGGAGGGTCAGTACTGAGGGAGTGGGCACTGTCAGAGGGTCAGTACTGAGGGAGCACCGCACTATCGGAGGGTCGGTGCTGAGGGAGCGCCGCACTGTCGGAGGGTCAGTGCTGAGGGAACGCCGCACTGTCGGAGGGTCAGTGCTGAGGGAACGCCACACTATCCAAGGGTCAGTATTGAGGGAGTGCTGCACTGTCAGAGGGTCAGTGCTGAGGGAGTGCTGCACTGTCAGAGGGTCAGTGCTGAGGGAGTGCTGCACTGTCAGAGGGTCAGTACTGAGGGAGTGCTGCACTGTCAGAGGGTCAGTACTGAGGGACAACTGCACTGTTAGAAGACCTGCACTGATCTTTAGCTGGAGACTTTAATCCAAAGTCTCATCTCCCCTCTATGTATTTTTAGAACCAAAATGATCAAAAATAACTCTTATGATCTACAGATAATGAAATGTGAGGCTGGGTGAACACAGCAGGCCCAGCAGCATCTCAGGAGCACATAGCTTTTGTGCTCCTGAGATGCTGCTGGGCCTGCTGTGTTCATCCAGCCTCACATTTCAATATCTTGGATTCTCCAGCATCTGCAGCTCCCATTATCACTCTTATGATCTACAAGCCAGATTTCAGTCTGGAATCTTAATTGTTCAATATTACTGTCAGCTGAGTTCATAACCCTATGGTGCTATAGTAATCAGGTACCAGCCTGGTATTGTAATAGTTTGATATTTGTCTGATATTTTAATGTTCAGATATTAGTGTAGTATTGTAATGGCCAGATATCAGTGGAGTATTTTAATGGTCACATATTGGTGTAGTATTGTAATGATTGGGTATCGGTGTGGGACTGTAATACTTGGATAATGATGAAGAGAAAAGAAAATGTGCATTTTTAAGATATTTTCACTACAATCAGTTGCCTGAAACACACTTTCCAGCCAAAGGGACCTTTTGACATGGAGTAACAGTTGTAATGTTGAAACCAAGGGTACTGTAACAGTGGAGTGTTTGGGACTGAATGTTATCTATTGTTGTAATGACCAGGATAGTGTCTGGTACTGTAATAGTTAATTACTAGTGTGTGGCAATATTAACTCGCTACAAATGTGATATTGTTGTAATTTTCCAAATGATTTCTAATGTCCTGTCTTCTAATTCACAAGTACTCTATCTAACTTTGCAACAAACCCCTTAAGAAATAAATGAACCACCATGATGAAAAGAAGAGCATTTTTTATTCTAAATCTTAATGCCATTATCACTACTTCCATAGGTCATTATGCCTTACATACACATTTTCCTTTTAAGCCCACGGTAATGCATCCACAGTGACATTTTCACAACCTGCAACTTGTACAATCTATAAATTAGATGCTTGTAGCATAAGACTCCAATGAAATAGTCAGGTGTCCTATCCTTAAATCTTTCCAAAAATGTCAAAGCATTGTGATCAGTGTACACAACCCCTCTGGTACATTGTTTGCAACGTAAACATTAGAAAGTTGTATGTACCAAACTCAGTAACTCTTTTTCAACAGTTGAATATTTT
Source organism: Stegostoma tigrinum (assembly GCF_030684315.1). Classification (NCBI taxonomy): domain Eukaryota; kingdom Metazoa; phylum Chordata; class Chondrichthyes; order Orectolobiformes; family Stegostomatidae; genus Stegostoma; species Stegostoma tigrinum. The sequence goes on along the minus strand of NC_081385.1, from coordinate 2,736,878 downwards.
CTCTGGTGGATATTGAGTTTTTTTAAAAAGAACTGATTGGCCTTTCAATGCCACAGCATCCTTCTGTGACAACACAGCTTTGACCCCTATATTGCTGGTGTCTCTGGCAACATTAGAGGGTTTCAAGAAATTCGACGCGGCTAAAACTGGTGCAGAGGTTAACACTGCTTTTAAATTTTCAAATGCCTCCTGCTGTTGTTCTGTCTGCTAGAATTTCACATCGTTCTTTCACAAATCATTCAGCAGTTCCACCATGCACCTCCTATAGATTCCACTCAGTCCCAAAAATTGTAGCACCTCTTTTTTCAAGGATGGTCTTGGAAATTCCTCAATAGGCTTCTTTGTGTCATCTGTCTGTGTCCAATGTTGTGTCCTAAGAATGTCACTTCCGCCTTCGCAAGTTCTATTTTTGCCAAATTTATGACCAACTTTGCCTTCTGTAGTTTCTCAAAGAGCTCTGCCAAATGTTCCATGTGATCTTTCCTCGAATGGCTAACGGTCACAGCGTTATCAATGTAGATAGTACAATTAGTCAATCCTGCCACAACTCTGTTCATGGGTTTTTGGAAAGTGGCTGGTACATTCTTCATTCCAAACAGCATTAAACAGCATTATCAAACATTGATATAGCCGATTTGGGGCTACAAAATCAGAAATTTCTTTTGCTCTCTCAGACAAAGGTACTTACAAATAACTACGAAGTAAGCCCAACCTTGTGAAGTAAGTGGCGTGTCCAAGTTTGACTTAGTTCAATGATGTCTTCTTGGAGCGTCGCTTCCATTTCCTTCTGCCCCTGTGCTGCTTTGAGAGGATTAAGCCTGGAGATGTGTTATTTTATCAGAACAGCATTCCCCACATCAACATGATGTACCATAGTATTAGTCCTCCCCGTTCTATGTCTACATACGTCCTAATAGTGATGCAACAAGCCTTTCAATTCAGCTCCCTGCTCCTGAGACAGATTGCTTACTACCCCATCCCATTCTTTACAGACTTCCTCATTATTTAATTTGTTCTGAGGCGCACCAAAATCCACATCATCTGGATTTGATTCCTCACTCTGAATGGCAGTAGCAAATACCTGTTTCTCCAGTTCCCTTTCCCTGTCATTGTAAGGTTTCAGCATGTTCACATGACATACCCCATCGTTTTTTTTCTATCTGGCATCTCTGACCAACTCACTCTCCTGATTTAACTTCTTCTAAATCTGGTAGGGACCACTAAACCTTGCTTTGAAGGGGCCTCCTACCACTGGTAACAGCACCAATATTTTACCCCCAGACAATCAAATTTTAGATTTCTTATCTGCTTCTAGCATCATTAGATGCTGTGCTACCTTCAAATGTTGTCGAGCTAATTCGCCGACTCTGTTTAATCTTTCTCTCACCTCAGATATATAATCCAACTGTGAGATCTCTGACTTCAGGCCTATCAACTTTTCCGTAATTAATTTTAAATGCCATCCTACTTTGTATCTGAATACCAATACAAATGGTGTAAACTGAGTCGATTCGTTTGGAGCATCTCTAATGGCAAACAATACAAATGGGATACCTTTATCCCAAACATTTGGGTAATCCTGGCAATAAGCCCTCAGCATTGTCTTAAGGGTCTGACACCACCTTTCCAATGCTCCCTGGGATTCAGGAAGGTATGCATTTGATTTAAAGTGTTTGATGCCTAAAATATCCATGACCTCCTGAAATAGTTTGGCAGTTAAACTGGGCCCTTGCTCTGACTGAATCTCCCTGGGTACGCTATAACAGGTCAAAAAAAGGCAAGCAACTCCTCCACCACCGTTTTTTGCCTCGACATTCTGTAATGGATTTGCCTCCTGGTAGACTCATCCATTAGGGTTCGAAAATACTGGTTCCCACTTTTGATTTTAGGGAGGGGGCCTGCACAATCAATCATAACCCATGTGAGAGATTCTTCAAATATCGGAATTGGCAAAAAAAAGCCAATTTATTACTGCCTGTGGCTTTCCTACCATGGAATGGACTCGCCAGCCTGAAGTAATGCTGACTTTGCTAATATTGATCCTGCCTAGCGCATGCCCTGTGCGCTGTAACCTGTATGCCTGTGTCTAAGTCTTTTTGATCTGTAGATCCTTTGCTTACTATGATTTCTCTGTACCGCTGGTAAACAAAGCTTTTCACTGTACATCGGTACAAGTGACAATCAATCAATCTATCTGAAACATATGAGAGGTTCGGCAAAATTCAACCATATCTTTATGTAATCCAGGCCAACAGAAATACTTCTGTATCTTGGCCTGAATCTTCCCCACTCCTAGATGACCTCCTACAGGTAATTTGTGTGCTACCCACAATACTTCCTGTCTGTAGGCTACCAACAACACAATCTGGTGAGCTTCTCCCCATTTTTCATCTGCAATAACCTGCCAACATCTCCATTTCCACCTTATCCTTAAGGTGTTAACATTCGGGAATGCATTCTGATTCCTTCTCTGAGTAGGCTCGCTGATATAAATCTTTTATTGTCTTTTCTTTTTGTTGTAACTCTATTAGTCTTTCAGAACTAAACACCTCTGAGACTGATCCTCTACCTGCTCAGGTTTTCCTTTACCATCTCATCAAACAGGGTGTCAGCTAACTGGGCCTCAACCTCTTCATCTTTCTCCCCGGTTTTCCCTTCTTGCTTTAACTTATGGCTGTGGGATCTTGTCACCACACAGTCGGAAAATTCTGAGGCATTTTCCTTTTAACTCTTCCCAGTTCCGTTGTTTTCTTTCAGCTTCTCCACTACATCGGCATCACTCCCACCTTTGATCCTGCTAGGGCATTTCCAAGAACAAACTGTATTCCTGGAATAGACACTCTTTCCATCACTCCCACTGTCACTTCCCCAGCCTTGATTGGACTTTCCAATCTTATCTTACACAGTGGAATGCTAAATCTCTCTCCATTTATTTCACAGGTTATTGCTCCCTCGGCTAACATTTCAGAAGGAGAACAAATACTTTCATCTCTTACTATTACAGACTGACTGGCTCCTGTATCTCAATATTTTAACTTGTTTACCTTCTACTCCATTCTGCCTGAGTAAACCTTACTCACAGAGGTGACGTTTTTGAAGAGATCAGCCACTACCTTACTGACCAGCCCATGACTAGGCTGTGCACTTTCCTGCAGTTCCTTGACTTCTCTTGGGATTTCTTTCACTCCCTCAACTAATCTCACTGGTTTCTCCTGTTTTACTACATCCTTTTTCCCAGTGCCTTTCTTAAAGCACCAGCACTGTGACTTTGTGTGTCCCACTCTATTACAGTCAAACACTTGAGGTCTTTCACCGCCTTTTCACCCTCTCGGGTTTCTTTTCTCACATGTGGTAAACTATTTCCATTGTGATCTACTTTTCTGTGTTTCACTGGAGGATCTCCTTCTGTCTCAATTTCTGTCCCTCACGGAATGAAATTGCTGTTGGGAGTTAGACTTTGATTTATGCCCTAATACATATTCACCCTCCATCTCTGCAGCTCTTCTCACTGTTTAAACTTTCTGTTCTTCAACATGAGATTCTGCCTGGAAGTCAGTGGTGAGTGGGGTTCCACAGGGCTCTGTCCTTGGGCCTCTACTGTTTGTAATTTTTATTAATGACTTGGACGAGGGAATTGAAGGATGGGTCAGCAAGTTTGCAGACGACACAAAGGTCGGAGGTGTCGTTGACAGTGTAGAGGGCTGTTGTAGGCTGCAGCGGGACATTGACAGGATGCAGAGATGGGCTGAGAGGTGGCAGATGGAGTTCAACCTGGATAAATGCGAGGTGATGCATTTTGGAAGGTCGAATTTGAAAGCTGAGTACAGGATTAAGGATAGGATTCTTGGCAGCGTGGAGGAACAGAGGGATCTTGGTGTGCAGATACATAGATCCCTTAAAATGGCCACCCAAGTGGACAGGGTTGTTAAGAAAGCATATGGTGTTTTGGCTTTCATTAACAGGGGGATTGAGTTTAAGAGTCGTGAGATCTTGTTGCAGCTCTATAAAACTTTGGTTAGACCGCACTTGGAATACTGCGTCCAGTTCTGGGCGCCCTATTATAGGAAAGATGTGGATGCTTTGGAGAGGGTTCAGAGGAGGTTTACCAGGATGCTGCCTGGACTGGAGGGCTTATCTTATGAAGAGAGGTTGACTGAGCTCGGTCTCTTTTCATTGGAGAAAAGGAGGAGGAGAGGGGACCTAATTGAGGTATACAAGATAATGAGAGGCATAGATAGAGTCGATAGCCAGAGACTATTTCCCAGGGCAGAAATGGCTAGCACGAGGGGTCATAGTTTTAAGCTGGTTGGTGGAAAGTATAGAGGGGATGTCAGAGGCAGGTTCTTTACGCAGAGAGTTGTGAGAGCATGGAATGCGTTGCCAGCAGCAGTTGTGGAAGCAAGGTCATTGGGGTCATTTAAGAGACTGCTGGACATGCATATGGTCACAGAAATTTGAGGGTGCATCCATGAGGATCAATGGTCGGCACAACATTGTGGGCTGAAGGGCCTGTTCTGTGCTGTACTGTTCTATGTTCTATGTTCTATGTTCTATGTTATCATTGCTGAAAGTGAATTTTGAACTCCTCCAGCAGAACGATCTAACATCCTCATAAGTCTTTTCTATTTTTAATGTTCTCGCCCATCTATTAAAGTTGTGCTGTTTAATTCTTTCAAACTCGATGTAAGTCTGATCTGGTTCCTTTCTTACATTTCTGAACCGTTGTTTATATGCTTCTGATTCCAATTTGTAGGCACGCAAAATAGCCTGTTTCACTCGCTCACATTCTCCTGCCATCTCCTCTGACAGTGCTGCAAACACGTCACTAGCCCTGCCAACTGACTTGGTCTGAATTAACATTATCCACACAGTCTCTGGCCAGTTTATCTGTTTAGCCAATGTCTCAAAGGAAATGAAAAAGGCTTCTACTTCTTTTTTATTGAATTTTGATAATGTTTTGACAAATTTGTGCATATCTCCATCAGGTCTTTGGCTATGATGGGTCTGCTCATCATCGCTCTCCTCCTCATTAAGCCTGCCTTCTATCTTCATTTCCATCATGTTGGCCATCCTGTTTAATTTGCAACTTGCAAAGTTCAAACTCTCTCTCTGTTTCTTTTTGTCTTTCCTCTGCTTGTAACTGTAATTCAAACTGTTTCAATTCCCTTTCATTCTCTACTCCAGTTGTCTTCTTTGCAATTTTGTTTTCTGACTACACTGCACCTGACGATTTCTCTGGTGTACCTAAATGCTTGACTAACTCAGTTACAATTTTAACTTTCCTCTTATCCCTAATTAAACCCAAATCAGCCAATTTGCTACAAGTATATCCTTCCTCTGTCTTTTTGAACTTCCTTGGCCTATTTGGGAAGCATCCTTAAAACGCAGATCTTCTTTAGCAATGTGAAGAGCCATTTCGTCCATGTTTGATTTAACCAACCACAATTAACTGAAATTAAATAGATTTTACACTTCTCACTTAAGTTTTATTTAAAGGTCTAGGACACTAATCACAGAGTCTGTTTAAATCTGCTGGGACCTTTCATACCCCAAATCTGTTCAAATCTGTCCAAATCCGTTCAGATCCTGTACACAAACTGACCAGATCCTGGACTTGAGCCCCCAATCTGTTATAAAGTGGAGGTCAATATTCCCCACCCGACCCCTACCCCCCGAGAACAAAAACCGAAACACCCAGAGAAGCTCACATCATGTGAAATGTGAAAAGTGGTATAAACTGCCTCTCACCCCTCCCAAGTGTTACAGAGGGGAGGTTAAGTGGAATGAACTCCTGAAAGTCACTCTATAATCGATTTATTTATCTAACTCTAACAGTGAACAAATTAACTGAACCATTAACAAACCAAACAATTCCCCCTTATCTACTAATATTCCCAAATAAAACAAAATTCTAATGGTATGCTGTCCTAATAAATACAATTCCCACTTGTATAAAACAAGATAATTCTTAAAAAATTAAAACTTAGTCTGTCAAAATTACAGCCTGGATACATCTTCTGGAATGTTCTGCACCTTCTCCCTTGATCTTCAGTCAGGAACACCCTTCTCCATCAAATTCTTACGTTAGGAATATTAGCTAAGAGTGCCACTGTATCTTTAGTCAGATTGTTTTCTGTGAGCTTTGAGAATTCTGTGAGAGCCGATGATTTTCTCTTTAGGGCTGATGGTTATTAGATCTAACAGATGACAGTTGCTCTCACACCGATTTTCAAAAACCCCCTTCTTTTATACCCATGATGAGCTATTGATTTCTTAGAATAGGATTGGTCCTAGGTTGTCAAAAACATCAGATTTAAGTTTAATTTTTTTTGTCTCTAAGTGCCTGTTTTAAATTAATTGGCTGATTCAAACTGGTTGCCTTAATAATAACACAAGTCTACTGCCTGGGTTGCTAACCATACAGCTTTTTGATACAAATGTTTGAATTTCAGGAACTCTCTGTGCCTGCTGCTGCACGCAGACTTTTTTTAATCTCCAAGCCTAGAAAAAGCCTGTCATCATTTAAAGGGACCATGCACCCTCGCCCGCAATTATTTTAAAAACGAATTCTAACATCCTGCCTTCCAGCCCACAAATACAACACTGCACTTCACAACACCCAGAAGACTCCAAACTGAATACCCAAACCCCATCCCCAACACCCCTGCCACATACAGACACACACACAAACACACACACACACTTGGACACACACACTCAGCTCACATACAAAGCCAGGGACCTGAAATGAACTCAGGCAATTGCCTGCCTGGAGCTGGTTCATTCTCCCTGTGTCTGCCTTGCTTTTCTCCAGGTGCTACCACAGCCCAAAGCTGAGCAGGTAATGGTGGATGTGCCATGCTAAATTGTCAGTAGTGTTCACGGGTGTGCAGGCTGGGTGAGTTAGCCGTGGGAAATGAGGGGTGACGGGATTTGGGTAGGAGGGTGGGTCTGGGTGGACTGCTCTTCACAGGGTTGGTGCAGACTCAATGGGCTGAATGGCCTCTATCTGCATTGTTGGGATTCTATGAGCGAAATGGAATTAACATTTCAAGTTCTTAAGTTTGAGTCAAAACTCAGTTCTGAAGAAGGGTCACTGGAGTTGAAAAGTTAACTCTGTTTTCTTCCCACAGAAGCTGCCAGACCCCTTGAGTTTTTCCTGCACTTTATGTTTTTGTTTCAATTTAAAAAATCACCGTGTCTTTGAATAAGACGTTTTTATCACAAAGCATGTTGAGACACAAAGAAAACAATAAAGCCATCAATCAAAACCATCTTCAGACTGACCGGAGCCATGTGGTTTCATTCTTACAGAAACTGTTTTACAAAGGGGTCACACTCAAACCAAATGTAATATAAAACTTCACATTAATCATCAAACAATAACTCACACCCCGGGAAGGGTCGATGGGATGAATGGCCTGCTCCTTTTCTATTCAAGCCACACCCACACACCCATACACACCCACACACACCCACACACACACCCACACACCCATACACACCCATACACACCCATACGCCCACACACCCACACACCCATACACACCCATACGCCCACACACCCACACACCCATACACACCCACGCACCCATACACACCCACACACCCATACACCCACACACCCATAAACACCCACGCACCCATACACACCCACACACCCATACACACCCACACACCCATACAGACCCATAACACCCATATACACCCACACACACCCACCCATACACACCCACACACACCCACACACCCATACAGACCCATACACACCCATATACACCCACACACACCCACACACCCAAACACCCATACACACCCACACACACCCACACACCCATACACACCCACACACCCATATAGACCCATACACACCCATGTACACCCACACACTCCCACCCATACACACCCACACACCCATACACACCCACACACCCATACACACCCAAACACCCATACACACCCACACACCTGTACACACCCACACGCCCACACACCCATACACACCCACACACACCCATACACACCCACACACCCATACACACCCATACACACCCATACACACCCACATACCCATACACACCCACACACACCTACACACCCATACACACGTACACACCCACACACACCCACACGCCCATACACACCCACTCACACTCACATACCCATACATCCATACACACCCATTCACACCCATACACACCCACACACCCATACACACCCACATACCCATACACACGCACACCCCATACACACCCACACAACCATACACACCCACACACACCCACATACCCATACACCCCCACACACACCCACACACCTACACACCCATACACTCCCAACACACCCATACACACCCATACACCCACACACCCACACACCCACACACCCATACACACCCATACACACCCATAAACACCCACACTCACCCATACACACCCACACACACCCACCCACACATCCATACTCACCCATTCACACCCATACACACCCACATACCCATACATACCCACACAGCCATACACACCCATTCACATCTGTACACACCCATACACACCCACACACACATACACACCTACCCACCAATACACACCCATGCAGCCATACACACCCATACACACCCACACACACCCCTACACACCTACACACCCATACACACCTACACACCCATACACACCCATACAGCCGTACACACCCACACACTCCCACACACACACACACACACCCACACACACCCACACACACCCACACACCTACACACCCATACACACCCACACAGCCGTACACACCCACACACTCCCACACACACACACACACACCCACACACACCCACACACACCCACACAGCTACACACCCATACACACCCACATACCCACACATCCATACACACCCATACACACCCACATACCCATACACCACCACATACCCATACACACCCACACACACCCATACTCACCCACATACCCACACATCCATACACACCCATTCACACCCATACACCCCCATACACACCCACATACCCATACACACCCATACACACCCATACACACCCACACATCCATACACACCTACACACCCATACACACCTACACACCCACACACACCCACACATCCATACACACCTACACACCCATACACACCTACACACCCATACACACCCACACACACTCACATACCCATACACACCCACACACACCCACACACGCTCACATACCCATACACACCCGTACACACCCACACACCCACACACACCCACACATACCCACATACCCATATACACCCATACGCACCCACACACCCACACACACCCACATACCCATACACACCCACACACACCCACATACCCATACACACCCACATACCCATACACACCCATACACACCCACACACCCACACATACCCATACACACCCATACACACCCATACACACCCACACACACCCCACATACCCATACACATCCACACACCCACACACACCCACATACCCACACACACCCACACACCCATACATACCCACACACCCATACACACCCACACAGCCATTCACACCCATACACTCCCACACACCCACACACACTCACACACCCACCCACACATCCATACACACCCATTCACACCCATACACACCCACATACCCATACACACTCACGCAGCCATACACACCCATTCACATCCGTACACACCCATACACACCCACACACCCATACACGCCTACACACCAAGACACACCCACACAGCCATACACACCCATACACTCCCACACACCCATACACACCCACACACACCCACACACACCCACACACACCCACACACCCACACACACCCACACACCCACATACCCACACATCCATACTCACCCATACACACCCATACACCCCCATACCCTCCCACACACCCATACACACCCACACCTACACACCCACACACCCATACACTCCCACACACCCATACACACCCACACACCCATACACACCCATACACTCCCATACACACCCACGCAGCCATACACACCCATACACACCCATACACTCCCACACACCAATACACACGTACACATCTATACACACCCACACACCCGTATACTCCCACACACCCGTACACACTCACGCACCCGTACACATCCACACACCCATACACTCCCACACACCCATACACAGACACACACACCCACACACCTACACACCCATACACTCCCACACACCCACACACTCATACACACCCATACACCCATACACTCATACACACCCATACACACCGACACACCCACACTCACCCATACACACCCACACACACCCACACACCCACCCACACATCCATACTCACCCATTCAAACCCATACACACCCACATACCCATACACACCCACACAGCCATACACACCCATTCACATCCGTACACACCCACACACCCATACACACCTACACACCCATACACACCTACACACCCATACACACCCACACAGCCATACACACCCATACACTCCCACACACACCCACACACCCACACACCCACACACACCCACACACACCCACACAGCTACACACCCATGCACACCCACATATCCACATACCCATACACACCCATACACACCCACACACACCCACACTCACCCACGTACCCACACATCCATACACACCCATTCACACCCATACACCACCAAAACACACCCACATACCCATACACACCCATACACACCCACACACACCCACACATCCATACACACCTACACACCCGTACACACCCACACACCCATACACACCCACACACACTCACATACCCATACACACCCACACACCCACACACACCAACACACACTCACATATCCATACACACCCGTACACACCCACACACCCACACACACCCACACATACCCACATACTCATACACACCCGTACACACCCACACACACCCACGTACCCATACACACCCACACACACCCACATACCCATACACACCCACACACACCCACACACCCACACACACCCATCTACCCATACACACCCATACACACCCACACACACCCACACACACCCACATACCCACACATCCATACACACCCATACACACCTACACACCCATACACTCCCACACACCCATACACACCCACACACACATATACACCCACACACACATACTCACCTACACACCCATACACACCCACACAGCCATTCACACCCATACACTCCCGCACACCCATACACACCCATACACCCATACGCACCCACACACGCCCACACCCCCACACACACTCACACACCCACCCACACATCCATACACACCCATTCACACCCATACACACCCACATACCCATACACACTCACGCAGCCATACACACCCATTCACATCCGTACACACTCATACACACCCACACACCCATACACACCTACACACCAACACACACCCACACAGCCATACACACCCATACACTCCCACACACCCATACACACCCACACACACCCACACACCAACACACCCACACACACCCACACACACCCACACACCCACATACCCACGCATCCATACACACCCATACACCCATACACACCCACACAGCCATACACACCCATACACTCCCACACACCCATACACACCCACACCTACACACCCATACACACACATACACCCCCACACACCCATACACTCCCACACACCCATACACACCCACGCAGCCATACACACCCATACACACCCATACACTCCCACACACCTATACATACCTACACATCTATACACACCCACACACCCGTATACACCCACACACCCGTACACACTCACGCACCCGTACACACCCACACACCCATACACTCCCACACACCCATACACAGACACACACCCATACACACACACACACACACACACTCACACACACAGACCCACAGTCTCACACACAGACAGACGGACAGACAGACAGACACACACAGGCACACACACACTCTCAGGCACAGACAGACAGACAGACAGACACACACACACACACACACACACCCACACACACACACACAGACAGAGTCTCTCTCACAACAACAAGTGCATACCTCGTTCACACACACTTACAACCACAAGTTAGCCAAGGGAGCTGCGTGCTGGGGCTGTTGTTTACTGTGGGAACAGCTGGGACCTCGGCCTGGTGCTGATGCTGTCCCTGATACTCAGGAGCGATCCCCCACTCAGTGACCACCCCCAGCAGGTTTCTTGCTTGCCCCCCCTTTCCGCTAACATGGCCATCATTATCTACAGGTGGTGCAGCTGGACAGCATGAAGGATGAAGAGGATGCTGTGAAGACTCCAGTCCAGACCCAGTATTATGACCTGGCCGCTCCAGAACCATCTCCCCACTCCGAGAAATCGGTGAGCCTGCCCACTCTCACAAATGTCAATCATTTACCATTTCCCAGCCTTATACCGACAACATTTAACCATCAAACACTGAAAAGATTCCTGACCATCGCCACTTACTGCAGTATCACATTGCTGCCTGATTATAGCCAGGACTATATCTGCCTGTCTGTATATGTGCATTTCCGTGTCACTGTCTCTTCCTGTGTGTGTGTGTGTGTGTGTGTGTGTGTGTGTGAGAGAGAGAGTGTGTGTGTGTGTGAGAGAGCGTGTGTGTGAGAATATGTGTGTGTGTGAGAGAGCGTGTGTGTGAGAACGTGTGTGTGTGTGTGTGTGTGTGTGTGTGTGCGCGTGCATGTGTGTGAGAGAGCGTGTGTGTGAGAACATGTGTGTGTCTGTGCATGCGTGTGTGTGAGAGAACATGTGTGTGAGAACGTGTGTGTGTATGTGGTTGTGTATGTATCTCTGACAGTGACCATTCATGGTTGGGCCCTCATCACATCACCATAAATCATATCAATCCTAGAAAACCTATGTTCTCTTCAGCAAATGTTAAATCCCTCACTCCCTCTGACCTCACTTTATTTTCAGGGCCGCTCTTAAAGCTATGTATCATTTTCTTGCTCTCTCTGTCTGTCTCTCTATCTTTCGCTCTGTCTTTCACTATCTATGTCCCTGTCCATTGCTAGTCTCCATTTCAGCCTCTGTCTCTCTCCCCCTGTCTGTTCCTCTCTCCATCAACTTGTTTATCTCTCACTCTCTTTCTGCCTATCTGTATCTCTTTAGCTGCCTCTCTCTGTCTCTAATTCCCTCTTTCTCCATCTTTATCTCACTCTCTCTTCCTATCTATCTCTCACTCTCTCTCTATCTATCTCACTCTCTCTCTCTATCTAGCTATCTCACTCTCTCTATCTATCTATCTATCTCACTCTCTCTCTCTCTATCTATCTATCTCACTCTCTCTATCTATCTATCTATCTCACTCTCTCTATCTATCTATCTATCTCACTCTCTCTATCTATCTATCTCACTCTCTCTGTCTATCTATCTATCTATCTATCTCACTCTCTCTCTATCTATCTATCTAACTCTCTCTATCTATCTAACTCTCTCTATCTATCTAACTCTATCTATCTATCTATCTATCTATCTCACTCTATCTATCTATCTATCTATCTATCTCACTCTATCTATCTATCTAACTCTATCTATCTATCTATCTATCTATCTCACTCTATCTATCTATCTATCTATCTATCTATCTCTCCCTCGCTCTCTATCGCTTTCTCTCTCTCTATCTATCTGTCTCTCTCGCTCTATCACATGCAATCCCTGTCCTGTCCTCTCTTCCTTTATTTCCTTCTCACTCCCATTCTGTTTCCTGTTGTGTGTCTCTCAGTATCAGGCTGTGTCACACCCACTCTCAGTTGCTCTCCATTCAGCTCTTTTCCATCTCTCTCTCCATCACTTCTCTCTTGATTTCTTTTGTCATCTCTCCACTTGTTGTTCTCTCTTTCTCAATGTTTCCTTTTTTGTCTTTCTCTCTCCCTCCCTCTCACTCTCTCTCTCTCTCTCTCCCCACTCGCAATCTCAATTTTTCTCCCTTTCTCTTTCTCAATCTCAATGTCTCTCTCCCTTTCTCTCTCTCAATCTCAATCTGTCTCTCCCTCACCCTGTATCCCTCCCCATCTCCCCCACACCCTCCCTCTTGCTCCCCTTCCCTCCCTCACCCCCTCTCTTGCTCCTTCTCTCCCTGTCCCTTCTCTGTTTCACTCCCTTCCTCTCTCCTCTCCCTCTTCCCCTCCCTTCTCTCTCTATCTCTCTCTCTCTCCCTTCCCCATCTCTCTCACTCTATCTCCCACCCCTTATCTCTCCTTCTGAATCTCCTTTCATCTGTAAAATTTGACCAAAGATTTTGACTGGGCCGAGGTCTTTCTGATGAAAGGCTTCAGGCTCTAACTTGCCCTGATTCTCCCCCCACACCCCAATAAATTCCTAAATGGCCAATCGCTGCTCCAAGGAAGTGGGTCACCCTGGGAACAGCAGCCAATCAGAAAGCTGTGAGACTGAGGATCCATCGATCACAGCTGCACCCAGTTCAACTCAGACTGACACACAGTTAGGACCAGTTGGGATCAGGCAAACTGCACCCCCCGCTCCCTGGGGTCAGATACCACTTCTGCTCCACCCCCCCCCCGCCATCAAATCTGACAGCTCCCCACCAGGTCAGATACCCATCTCCCAGGTTACGTCCCCACCCTCCCCTAACCCCCTCCATCCCTACACACAATTCAAACAAGAACAACTTACATTTATGCAGAGATAATAGGAAGTGCAGATGCTGGAGAATCCGAGATAATAAGGTGTAGAGCTGGATGAACATTGACATTTTGGGCCTAGACCCTTCTTCAGAAAACGTCAACTCTCCTGCTCCCCTGATGCTGCTGGGCCTGCTCTGTTCATCCAGCTCCACACCTTGTTATCTTACATTTGTGCAGCATTTCTAACAACATAACATGCTCCAAGGTGCTTCACAGGAATGTTCCCATCACCAAAGTAGATACTGATTTAACTAAGCAGTGACCAGAGAACAGTGATCACAAGACCCATCAAAGGGATCGATTAAATGAATTGCTTAAAGAGTGAGACAGAGAGAGAAAGAGGTGGAGAGGCTCAGGGGAGAGAGTGTGAGGCCCAGGCACTGACCATGTAGCAATTAATATCAAAGGTGAGCAAAGGGACAGGGTTAGAGGCAGAGAGGGGGGTATTTGAAAACCAGGGTAACTGTTTTAAAATCAGGAGTTTACATGACCAGGAGCTGGTGTAGATCACTGAACACATGGGCTGCTGGAGAAAAGGGATATAGTACACTTCAGGAAATGACAGAACTCAAATCACACCCTACCCAGTCAGAGCATTGTGAGGGTAATTTTATTGAGATGCCAAGAAGTGGTTTGGGATCCCAGATTGAAAGGAATAGCACAGAAGAGTAAGTCAGGGCAAGGTGATTAATGGTCAGTTTGTATTTTGAGATCCTCCAAATAGAGGCATACAGCAGAGACAGAAACGAAACAGGCCCAGGTTCGGAGCTAAATAAAACCCAAAAGAATTGCAGAAGCTGGAAACCAGAATCAAAACCAGAAGTTGCTGGTAAAGCTCAGCAGATATGACAGCATCTGTGGAGAGAAATCAAAGTTAACATTTCGAGTCCAGTGATCCTTGCAGCAATTTCTGTTTTTGTTCCTGGTCTTAAGCTACCAGGGAACATTGAGGTAGAAGAGGTGAACACAGTGAGGAGAGAGGGAGGGGGGAAGAGAGCTCATTCAGAGGACTACGCATGGAAAGTAATAATATCAGCGTGTATAGGAACAGCTCAGGGGTTCAAGCCAACTGGAGGATGCTGAAATTAAATAACTTCTGAAACTGAATAAATTAAAAACTTTTTCTTCTAGATTTCCTCATTGTGTCTCACATTGTCCCACAGAGCTTTCTGTACAGGCTGTGATGTTGGTTAATTGGTGTCAGGTCTACAGGGGCTCACAGAGCAATGTATCTGGCTCAGCTCGGCTCCAACATGATTTACCACAACATTCATCACACACTGAGCTTCAATCTCATCACAATCACACTAAGCCATCTTTTTAGGTGTTTCCGGGCATGGCTCCAACACACACACAACTCTCACTGGGGTACGGGGTCACACACACACACACAACTCTCACTGGGGTACAGGGTCACACACACACACACACACACACACACACACACACACACACACACACACACAACTCTCACTGGGGTACAGGGTCACACACACACACACGCACATACACAGACTCTCACTGGGATACAGGGTCCCACACACACACACACACACACACGCACACACACACACACACACACACTGACTCTCACTGTGATACAGGGTCCCACAAACACACACGTTGACTCTCACTGGGGCACGGGGTCCCACACACACACGCACACACAAACACACACACACACACACACACACACACACACACACACACACACACACACAGACTCTCACAGAGAATACTGTCTTCTAGTCTATGAATAGATATCTCCTGCTCTTGCTTCCATGCCATCTTTGCAATGTATTAATGAGCATAAATTTCTGCAAGTAACTTCACCCCGATTCTGTTTTATTGCGTTGTACAAACTGGAACACACTCTGTTCTACCTGCACTGGTGAGTTTTTTTCCAGATACGGTGCTTTCTCTCTCTGCTTCACAGAGATGCTGCTGAAGCTGGTTATGATGGTTGCAAGTGATGTGCATGTAAGTGGGTCCTGTTTACATTGTAATCGGCTCATCATTAAACTGACTGTTCATGTCTGCACTGTGTCGCATCTACTTTCATCAGTTTCCCGTGTCCTGGTAATCAATATTGTCATTCCATCATACTCCTTAATGTTCTTCCAACAATGGAAACCTTCCCCAGTCATTAGAGAATATTGATTTGAAACAGCCAGGACCCTATTTAACAGGATCAGCAGATGTTTTAGCAATGACAAAACAGCATTCAAACTGCAATTTCTTCTGTTGAAAGTGTGCTGTTATAGAACTGTAGTTATCACAACAAATTGACAACTGAATATAAGAAATAGGAACAGAAGAAAGGTATTCGGCCCCTCAAGCCTGTCATTCAATATTTTTATGCCTTTCTTCTGATTCAATGCCATTTTCCCATCCGAAACCCCTATTTCTCTTCAAGTGGGAAAATCTGCAAAGCTCAGTCGTGAACATACGCCATGACTGAGCGCACACAATGCTGTGGGCCAGCAAATTTCAAAGATTCACAATCCTTTGGGTGAAGACCTTTCTCCTCAATTCATTCCGAAATGGATGATGCCCCATCGTAAATCTAAACTCTTCAGCCCCTCAGTGCCTGCCCTGTTAAACCTTTCAAAATTTTATTGATAGACATGTCTCAGTCTCCTAAAGTCCAGTAATAAACCCATTCTCCTCACAGGGCAACTCTGCCTGTGCAGCAGTTAGTCAGGTGACCCTCACCTGCACTTTAAAGCACGTATATCCTTCCTTTGGTGAGGAGATTAAATTTATCCATGGTATTCCAGGTGCAGTCTTACCAACATCCTGCAGCAGTACTTCCTTATGATTATATTCCTTTGCAATAGAGACAAACATACCATTGGCCTTCCTCATTGCTTGACATACTGGCATTTCAATCAGTCGGTTCTCATAGTACAGTCAATTCTCCTGGTACAGAGTTCCTGGTACGGTCAATTCTCCTGGTACAGGGTTCCTAGTACAGTCAATTCTCCTGGTACAGAGTTCCCGGTACAGTCAATTCTCCTGGTACAGGGTTCCTGGTACTGTCAATTCTCCTGCACAGGGACCCTGGTACAGTCAATTCTCCTGGTACAAGGCTCCCGGTATAGTCAATTCTCCTGGTACAGGGCTCCCGGTACAGTCAATGGTCCTGGTACAGCAGTCCTGGTACAGTAACTTCTCCTGGTACAGGGATCCCGGTACAGTCAATGGTCCTGGTACAGCAGTCCTGGTACAGTAACTTCTCCTGGTACAGGGTTCCCGGTACTGTCAATTCTCCTAGTATATGGTTCCCGGTACAGTTAATGGTCCTGGTACAGGGTGCCCAGTACTGTCAATGATCCTGGTACAGGGATCCCGGTACAGTCAATGGCCCTGGTACAGGGCTCCTGGTACAGTCAATTCTCCTGGTACAGGGTCCCCAGTACAGTCAATTCACCTGGTACAGAGTTCCCAGTACAGTCAAATATCCTGGTGCAGGGCTCCTGGTACAGTCAAATATCCTGGTACAGAGCTCCCGGTACAGTCAATTCTCCTGGTACAGTCAATTCTCCTGGTACAAGGCTCCCGGTACAGTCAATTCTCCTGGTACAGAGATCCCGGTACAGTCAATTCTCCTGGTACAGGGATCTCAGTACAGTCAATGGTCCTGGTACAGCAGTCCTGGTACAGTAACTTCTCCTGGTACAGGGTTCCCGCTACTGTCAATTCTCCTGGTACAGGTTTTCCAGTACTGTCAATTCTCCTAGTATATAGTTCCTGGTACGGTTAATGGTCCTGGTACAGGGTGCCCAGTGCTGTCAATGATCCTGGTACAGGGATCCCGGTACAGTCAATCCTCCTGGTACAGAGTCCCCAGTACAGTCAATTCTCCTGGTACAGAGTTCCCGGTACTGTCAATTTTCCTGTTGAAGGGCGCCCGGTACTGTCAAATCTCCTGGTACAGGGCTCCTGGTACAGTCAAATATCCTGGTGCAGGGGTTCCGGTACAGTCAATTCTCCTGGTACAGGGATCCTGGTACAGTCAATTCTCCTGGTACAAGGCTCCTGGTACAGTCAATTCTCCTGGTACAGGGATCTTGGTACAGTCAATGCTTCTGGTACAGTAACTTCTCCTGGTACAGGGATCTTGGTACAGTCAATGCTCCTGGTACTGTCAATTCTCCTGGTAAATGGTTCCCGGTACTGTCAATGGTCCTGGTACAGGGTACCCAGTACTGTCAATGATCCTGGTACAGGGATCCCAGTACAGTCAATGGCCCTGGTACAGGGCTCCTGGTACAGTCAATTCTCCTGGTACAGGGATCCTGGTACAGTCAATGGCCCTGGTACAGGGCTCCTGGTACAGTCAATTCTCCTGGTACAGGGATCCTGGTACAGTCAATGGTCCTGGTACAGGGCTCCCGGTACAGTCAATTCTCCTGGTACAGGGATCCTGGTACAGTCAATGGCCCTGGTACAGGGCTCCTGGTACAGTCAATTCTCCTGGTACAGGGATCCTGGTACAGTCAATTCTCCTGGTACAAGGCTCCTTGTACAGGGATCCCAGTACAGTAACTTCTTCTGGTACAGGGTTCCTCATACAATCAATGGTCCTGGTACAGGGTGCCCAGTGCTGTCAATGATCCTGGTACAGGGATCCCGGTACAGTCAATGGCCCTGGTACACGGCTCCTGGTACAGTCAATTCTCCTGGTGCAGGGCTCCCGGTCCAGCCAATGGTCCTGGTACATGGTTCCCAGTATAGCCAATGGTCCTGGTACAGGGATCCCGGTACAGTCAATCCTCCTGGTACAGAGTCCCCAGTACAGTCAATTCTCCTGGTACAGAGTTCCCGGTACTGTCAATTTTCCTGCTGAAGGGCGCCCGGTACTGTCAAATCTCCTGGTACAGGGCTCCTGGTACAGTCAAATATCCTGGTGCAGGGGTTCCGGTACAGTCAATTCTCCTGGTACAGGGATCTTGGTACAGTCAATGCTTCTGGTACAGTAACTTCTCCTGGTACAGGGATCTTGGTACAGTCAATGCTCCTGGTACTGTCAATTCTCCTGGTAAATGGTTCCCGGTACTGTCAATGCTCCTTGTACAGGGTACCCAGTACTGTCAATGATCCTGGTACAGGGATCCCAGTACAGTCAATGGCCCTGGTACAGGGCTCCTGGTACAGTCAATTCTCCTGGTACAGGGATCCTGGTACAGTCAATGGTCCTGGTACAGGGCTCCCGGTACAGTCAATTCTCCTGGTACAGGGATCCTGGTACAGTCAATTCTCCTGGTACAGGGATCCTGGTACAGTCAATGGTCCTGGTACAGGGATCCTGGTACAGTCAATTCTCCTGGTACAAGGCTCCTTGTACAGGGATCCCAGTACAGTAACTTCTTCTGGTACAGGGTTCCTCGTACAATCAATGGTCCTGGTACAGGGCTCCCAGTACAGTCAACGGACCTGGTACAGGGCTCCCGGTACAGTCAATCCTCCTGGTACAGAGTCCCCAGTACAGTCAATTCTCCTGGTACAGAGTTCCCGGTACTGTCAATTTTCCTGTTGAAGGGCGCCCGGTACTGTCAAATCTCCTGGTACAGTCAAATATCCTGGTGCAGGGGTCCCAGTACAGTCAATTCTCCTGGTACAGGGATCCTGGTACAGTCAATTCTCCTGGTACAGGGATCTTGGTACAGTCAATGCTTCTGGTACAGTAACTTCTCCTGGTACAGGGATCCTGGTACAGTCAATTCTCCTGGTACAAGGCTCCTGGTACAGTCAATTCTCCTGGTACAGGGATCTTGGTACAG
Organism: Stegostoma tigrinum; assembly: GCF_030684315.1. NCBI lineage: Eukaryota > Metazoa > Chordata > Chondrichthyes > Orectolobiformes > Stegostomatidae > Stegostoma > Stegostoma tigrinum. The sequence goes on along the minus strand of NC_081385.1, from coordinate 2,716,438 downwards.
TCAAGCTTCTGGTACAGTAACTTCTCCTGGTACAGGGATCTTGGTACAGTCAATGCTCCTGGTACTGTCAATTCTCCTGTTAAATGGTTCCCGGTACTGTCAATGGTCCTGGTACAGGGTACCCAGTACTGTCAATGATCCTGGTACAGGGATCCCAGTACAGTCAATGGCCCTGGTACAGGGCTCCTGGTACAGTCAATTCTCCTGGTACAGGGATCCTGGTACAGTCAATGGTCCTGGTACAGGGCTCCCGGTACAGTCAATTCTCCTGGTACAGGGATCCTGGTACAGTCAATTCTCCTGGTACAAGGCTCCTTGTACAGGGATCCCAGTACAGTAACTTCTTCTGGTACAGGGTGCCCAGTGCTGTCAATGATCCTGGTACAGGGCTCCCAGTACAGTCAACGGTCCTGGTACAGGGCTCCTGGTACAGTTAATGCTCCTGGTACAGGGTTCCTGGTACAGTCAATGGTCCTGGTACAGAGCTCCCAGTACAGTTAATGCTCCTGGTACAGGGCTTCTGGTACAGTCAATGGTCCTGGTACAGGGGTCCCTGGAACACTGCTTGTGGTACAGAATTACTTCACATAAACCATAAGCAGGCACCAAAGACTGAGAAAGAATCTCCCATCAGAGAGACAGGGGTTTCCTCCTGACTTTCAGTGTGATTCTGGTTATTTTACTCATGCCATGGCCTGGGTTATACATTTGGGTGGAATACCCTAATCTGTTCAGGGCCAGGGTTAGAACCAGTGATTCTGTAATAGTTACGTATGGGGTCCTGCTGTGTTTCCCACAGTTTAGAAGTGCTGTATGAGATCCTGAGTCCATGAAAAATAATACATAAATTCAGCTGCTTTCTTTGGAATTCATCCACCACAAACGCAGAATGGTAACGGTGTGTATATCACTTACAAGATGCACCAGAATAACTCACCAAGGTCCCTGTGACAGCATCATCCAAACCCACAACCACTTCCATCTAGAAGGACAGGGGCAGCAGATACATGAGAACACCCCCCCCCACCCAACCCCGCAAGCTCCCCCCCAAACCACTCACCATTCTGACTTGGAAATATATCACTGTTCCTTCAAAACAGTCAAAATCTTGGAACTCTGTCCCTAACGGCATTGTGGGTCAATCTGAAACACGTGGACTACAGCAGTTCAAGAAAGCAGCTCACCACCACCTTCTCAAGGGGCAGGGAGGGACAGGGCGATAAAGCAGTGGCGGCTGTGAATAAAACAGACTCCTGATGGCACCAGCAGACAGTGATGAGTGGTGCTAAATCAATGCAGTGTAACCATTCCCAGTAGGATCTTGGATAATGGGAACTGCAGATGCTGGAGATTCCAAGATAATAAAATGTGAGGCTGGATGAACACAGCAGGCCAAGCAGCATCTCAGGAGCACAAAAGCTGACGTTTCGGGCCTAGACCCTTCATCAGATGAAGGGTCTGATGAAGGGTCTAGGCCCGAAACGTCAGCTTTTGTGCTCCTGAGATGCTGCTTGGCCTGCTGTGTTCATCCAGCCTCACATTTTATTATCCCAGTAGGATCTTGTTTCTTTTCAATCACACAGTAATGGTCAGATTTGAACTTGTTAGTTTTCTGATATTACAAAGTGACTATTGGCTGATTACCTGAAACCTGAGCCTAGTGCCAGCTTGTATTTTATAATTATTACACTCATTGGCAGATTGTTTGCATTTTTTAAAATTTCTGCACAAGTTCTATTTTTTTCATTTTTACCTCTCTTTCCTTGAATGCTCTCCCTCTCTCTATCTCTCTCTCTCTCTCTGCTTCCTGTCACTCTAGACCACTGACGCCAAGGACTATGACATCCAATACGCCGAGCTCGACACAGCTGCCCTGGCCTCTTCACACACCAGCCCTCGGACTTCCATTCACGCTGGTGGAGATCTTGTCGAGTATGCAACTATCCAGCCTAACTTACGCTAAAGCATGCCTTTGCAGGCTTTCCCCTCAGATCTATCACCTCCAGGTACACTTCTGCACTCCCTCCTCTTGACCCTTTTGTGTAATCTGCGCACCCATGCACGCTGAGCGCTTTGTGAAATGCTCCCAGCTTTGGATGAGCTCCTAGTGCATGCACAGCAGGACAATAGTTACTCCCACCTAGCCAGGGAGCACCTGAATGTGCTGCAATGATGTGTCCTAATGAACATCCTGCACCGTCGCTGCTCTGATTGTATTCCCCACAGCATGCCACACAATGAATGCCAGTGTTTCTGTAAGTGTCTGTTGCTGGATTGTTGCAAGAATAATATCCTCTGTGAAGGGGTCTGGTGCAGAATGACCACTCCAAATTCCCATTTCACTGAAGTGGCTTGCGTTAAGGTCTCCGTCTTGCGGGGATGGGGTGTAGGGGTGAGGGGAGGGGCTGGGGATAAAGCTGATCGTGGGGCCAGGCAGACTTCACCTACTCTTTTAAATGGAAAAGTCCTAGGGAAAATTGATGAACAGAGAGATCGGGGTGTTCAGGTCCATTGTTCCCTGAAGGCCAATAGGGTGATCAAGAAAGCATATGGCATGCTTTCCTTCATTGGGCAGGGTACTGAGTACAAGAGTTGGCAGGTCATGTTGCAGTTGTATAGGACTTTGGTTCGGTCACATTTGGAATACTGTGTACAGTTCTGGTCGCCACATTACAAAAAGGATGTGGATGCTTTGGAGAGGGTGCAGAGGAGGTTCACCAGGATGTTGTCTGGTATGGAGGGTGCTAGCTATGAAGAGAGGTTGAATAGATTAGGATTATTTTCATTAGAAAGACGGAGATTGAGGGGGGACCTGATTAAGGTCTACAAAATCATGAGGGGTATAGACAGGGTGGATAGCAAGAAGCTTTTTCCCAGAGTGGGGGACTCAATTACAAGGGGTCATGAGTTCAAAGTGAGAGGAGGAATGTTTAAGGGAGATATGTGTAGAAAGTTCTTTACACAGAGGGTGGTGGGCACCTGGAACACGTTGCCAGCGGAGGTGGTAGACGCAGACACATTAGTGTCTTTTAAGATATATTTGGACAGGTACATGGGTGGGCAGGGAGCAAATGGACACAGACCGTTAGAAAATAGATGACAGGTTAGACAGAGGATCTTGATCAGCGCAGGCTTGGAGGGTCGAATGGGCCTGTTCCTGTGCTGTAGGTTTCTTTGTATCTTTGTTGTTGTACTCCTGGATGGTTATGAATGGGCAGAAAGGGCTGGCCTCCAATGGTGATGCCCATATTGCATGGATAGATGAGTTAAAAGATTTTAAATGCCAGCCTTACCAGTGAGATACCCGTGCATGAAAGGAAAGTACCCAAGCTTTGGGCCACTCACCGAAGGAAAGATTGACTGGCTTTGGAGGCAGTCCAGAGAAGGTTCACTCAGCTGTTTACAGCAAAAAGAGAATGTCTTATGATGGGAAATTGAGTTGACTGGGCCTTCACTCAATGGAATTTAGCAGAATGAGAGGTGACTCTATTGACACATACAAGATTCTTGGTGGGTTTCTCAGGATAGATGTGGAGAAGCTGTCCCTCCTTGTGGGAGAGGCTATGACCAGAGGGTATCATCTTAGAATCAGGGGTTTCCCATTAAACCCAGGGATGAGGAGGAACTTCTACTCCCAGAGAGGAGTGAATCTGTGGAATTCTTTAACACAGTGGGCTATCTTGGCTGGGCCTTTCTGTATATTCTAGGCTGAGTTGGACAGGCTTTTAATTAGTAAGGAGGAGGGAATCAAGTGGGGAAGAGGTAAGGAAGTAGGTTTAAGGATTAACAGATCAGCCGTGATCTCATTGAATGGTGAAGCAGGCTTAATGGGCTGAATGGCCTAGTTCTTCTTCTCCGATGTTTTATTATCTTGTGACACAGTCTGATGGACCAAGACTTTGACCCTGGGAAACAGTTGAGAGTGAGTGAGCAGCTTGATAGATCAATGGAGATTAACCCAGATAGTTACACAATGAACTGCAAGTGAGCAGCAATCACACAGTCATACGGTCATAGAAATGTACAGCATAGAAACAGACCCTTCGGTCCAACTCATCCATGCTTGCCATCTGACTAGTCCCAATTGCCAGCACTTAGCCCCTATTCCCGTAAACCCTTCCTATCCATGTCCCCATCCAGATGCCTTTTAAATGTTGTAACTGTACCAGCCTCCACCACTTCCCCTGGCAGCTCATTCCATACACACACCACCCTCTGTGTGGAAAAGTTGCCCCTTAGGTCCCTTTTAAATCTTTCCCCCTCTCACTTTAAACCGATCTCCTCTAGTTTTGAACTCCCCCACCCAGGGTAAATGTCCTTGGCTATTCACCCCATCCACGCCCCTCATGATTTTATAAACCTCTATAAGGTCACCCCTCAGCCTCTGACGGTCCAGGGAAAACAGCCCCAGTCTATTCAGCCTCTCCCTGTAGCTCAAACCCTCCAATCCCGGCAAAATCCTTGTAAATCTTTCCTGAACCCTTTCAAGTTTAATGATATCCTTCCTATAGCAGGGAACCAGAACTGAACACGGGATCCCAAAAGTGGCCTTACCAATGACCTATACAGCCATAACATGACCTCCCAACTCCTGTACTCAGTCCTCTGACCAATAAAGGCAAGTGTACCAAACACCTTCTTCACTATTCCATCTACCTGTGATTCCACTTTCAAGGAACTGTGCACCTTCAGCCCCAGGCCTCTTGGTTGAGCAACACTCTATCACAATGGTGGCTCCTCCCCTCCTTCCTCTCCCCGACTCCTGTCCGTTCACAGTCAGCTGATGGAGTGTGGGACTTGGCTCACACTCGCATTCATTCACAGTTTCACTTTGCAGGTGGGATTGTGTGTCCAGTGATAGGCACCAGGATGTTGACTTTATTCCTCCCTGTTCACAGCGCTTCTAGAAAGTTCACTTTCCCCAGGAAGACCACTCTCACCACAGAGCAATGAACTAAAATATATTTTAACATGTCACAGCATTCTCAGTGAACTATGTTGGGGAAGGGATACAGAGAAGCTATTTTCAAAGGGCATTTTGCCTGATAGCATTCCTCTACTGTGCAAAGACTTGAACATGACTGAATTCAGTAGAGTGTAGCAGGTTTTGTACTGTTAGTTATTCCTACTATTCCAGTGTCAGCTCAGTGTAGCTTCAAGGACAGACAAAGACAAGGCTAGGGAGAGTAGTGATAGAGGGAACAGAAAGGGAAAGGTTAGCCATGTTGACGAGGATGGGGATAACTACAGGGAGTTATCACAGTGAAGCTCACAGTCTCAACCCACAAGGACTAGGATCTAGACAGAGGATCTTGATCGGTGCAGGCTTGGTGGGCCGAAGGGCCTGTTGCTGTGCTGTAGGTTTCTTTGTTTCTTTGACTAAGAGGCAGACATAAGTTTGCAAAACAAGTGAAAAATGTTTGAGCAGCTGAGGCTGTGTATGATGGCTCGTGGGGAAGCTGGTACTCTCTGAGCTGCTGAGATTGGTTACACTGAGCAACCACATGGCACCATTCCTCCAAGTCAGCACAACTACAAAGTACGATCCCATAAACAACTGGTGCCCTTGTGGCGATTGGCTGCAGGTTTCCATAGTGTCCCTGGGAAATCAGACCATGAGCATTGTGATGGCACTGAGCTGTAACCCAGAGAGATTGGAATTACAACATAGAACATAGAGCAGTGCAGCACAGGAACAGGCAGGCCCCGTGGCTCATAATGTTGTGCTGAACCTGGTGTCAAATTAAACTAATCCCTTCTGCCTGCCCCTCACCTGTGTCCCTCCATTCCTTGCATATTCATGAGCTTATCTAAAAGTGAAGACAAGAATTGGACAGAAATAGCAAAGGAACGGTTGACCCTTTGAGCATCTTCTCAAGTGTCACTGGAGTTGATTCTTCAGGAGAGTTACTAACTGCTCAGGAAACGGTGGGACTGGTTTGGGCTGTAGGGTTCCCCATGTAGCAGCAGATCCATTGGAACAGCTGGATAACCCGTGATCCAGGACCATCAGTTTTCATTTCAAATCAGAAAAGAAATCAATTTCTGGTGGAAGTGAGACAGAGAGAATGCTTTGAACTCTTAAATGTTTTGGGATTTTGGTCCAATATCTGCAAAGACCCTTAAAGGAGTTCTCAGCCTTTGTATCACTCAAACCTCACTGATAAAGCACTGATCCCTCACCAGCTGGCATGCAGGTTAATGCCTGGTTAAAAATAGATGGACTAGTTGTGTGTTACAGAAACAGACACCAGACAGGATCACCCTGTTGCTGCATAATTGTCATTTCATATGTTTACCTACCTCTTTCTGTTTCTAGGTGTTGGAGTTCATTGACTGATTTATAATCTTTGCCATATTTAAGATCAGCAACTAATACCCTGGTCCATTGATATTGATATCTGCTGCCCTTCTGGGTGGTAGAGGCTATAACAATTATTCCCAATCTTGATCAACCCAGAAGGCCACTACAAGTGATAAAGAGAAGATAATGCTGTCCCTCTATCTTATAAAGCTCCTAGTGGTGAAAGACCATTTGTTAACACACTGTCACAGCAGATACCACTCCTTTAAATAAGCCTGGTCCATTGATATAGGGGATGTACACAATACTGACTCATTGTGACGACAGTTACAGCAGACCCCCCCTCTTAATCGTACATGCCTACAGAATGGTGTCTAGCCCTGGCTCTGAATGGGAATTACTCCAGCATCCTCCTGACGTGTGAATGACTGCATTCTGCTCAGCTTGGTCAGTTAACACACTGAGAACTGCTGAATTCAGTGCCCTGGAGAAAGACAGCCGTTAGCCACACCCGCACGCCATTAGCCAATCCTCACTGGGACCTGTTGGTTCTCCCTACCTCTTCTCCCTCTCCTCCTAACCCACACCGATCAACCAGGCAAGCAGGCAGGCTCCCAAACGCCAAGAGTGATTCGTTATCAGGAATGTGGCTGCATCAGACCTGCCCTGCAATTTGTCACCAGTCTCTGCCAGGAAACAGGCACAAGTTGCCCTTGGCTGGCACCAAGAAAACAGATGGATACAGAGGCATATCAACAAGCACTGGGACACACAGATACACTGGGACACAGAGATTCACTGGGACACAGAGATTCACTGGGACACAGAGATTCACTGGGACACACGGATACACTGGGACACAGAGATTCACTGGGACACACGGATACACTGGGACACACGGATACACTGGGACACAGAGATTCACTGGGACACACGGATACACTGGGACACAGAGATTCACTGGGACACACGGATACACTGGGACACACGGATACACTGGGACACAGAGATTCACTGGGACACAGAGATTCACTGGGACACACGGATACACTGGGACACACAGATACACTGGGACACAGAGATTCACTGGGACACAGAGATTCACTGGGACACAGAGATTCACTGGGACACACAGTAACACTGGGACACAGAGATTCACTGGGACACAGAGATTCACTGGGACACACGGATACACTGGGACACACAGATACTCGAGACACACAGATACACTGGGACACACAGATACTCGGGACGCACAGATACACTGGGACACACAGATACACTGGGACACACAGAGATTCACTGGGACACACAGATACATTGGGACACACAGATACACTGGGACACACAGATACACTGGGACACAGAGATTCACTGGGACACAGAGATACACTGGGACACACAGATACTCGGGACACACAGATACACTGGGACACACAGATACACTGGGACACAGAGATCCACTGGGACACACAGATACACTGGGACACAGAGATTCACTGGGACACACGGATACACTGGGACACACGGATACACTGGGACACACACTAACACTGGGACACAGAGATTCACTGGGACACAGAGATTCACTGGGACACACGGATACACTGGGACACACGGATACACTGGGACACAGAGATTCACTGGGACACAGAGATACACTGGGACACAGAGATTCACTGGGACACACAGTAACACTGGGACACAGAGATTCACTGGGACACAGAGATTCACTGGGACACACGGATACACTGGGACACACGGATACACTGGGACACAGAGATTCACTGGGACACAGAGATACACTGGGACACAGAGATTCACTGGGACACACAGTAACACTGGGACACAGAGATTCACTGGGACACAGAGATTCACTGGGACACAGAGATCCACTGGGACACACAGATACACTGGGACACAGAGATTCACTGGGACACACGGATACACTGGGACACACGGATACACTGGGACACAGAGATTCACTGGGACACAGAGATTCACCGGGACACACGGATACACTGCGACACACGGATACACTGGGACACAGAGATTCACTGGGACACAGAGATACACTGGGACACAGAGATTCACTGGGACACACAGTAACACTGGGACACAGAGATTCACTGGGACACAGAGATTCACTGGGACACACAGATACACTGGGACACACAGATACTCGAGACACACAGATACACTGGGACACACAGATACTCGGGACGCACAGATACACTGGGACACACAGATACACTGGGACACACAGAGATTCACTGGGACACACAGATACATTGGGACACACAGATACACTGGGACACAGAGATTCACTGGGACACAGAGATACACTGGGACACACAGATACTCGGGACACACAGATACACTGGGACACACAGATACACTGGGACACAAAGATTCACTGGGACACACAGATACACTGGGACACACAGATACACTGGAACACAGAGATTCACTGGGACACACAGATACACTGGGACACAGAGATCCACTGGGACACACAGATACACTGGGACACACAGATACTCGGGACACACAGATACACTGGGACACACAGATACACTGGGACACAGAGATCCACTGGGACACACAGATACACTGGGACACACAGATACTCGGAACACACAGATACACTGGGACACACAGATACACTGGGACACAAAGATTCACTGGGACACACAGATACACTGGGACACACAGATACACTGGAACACAGAGATTCACTGGGACACACAGATACACTGGGACACGCAGATACACTGGGACACGCAGATACACTGGGACACGCAGATTCATTGGGACACACAGATTCGTTGGGACACACAGATACACTGGGACACACAGATACACTGGGACACAGAGATTCACTGGGACACAGAGATCCACTGGGACACACAGATACACTGGGACACAGAGATTCACTGGGACACACGGATACACTGGGACACACGGATACACTGGGACACAGAGATTCACTGGGACACAGAGATTCACCGGGACACACGGATACACTGCGACACACGGATACACTGGGACACAGAGATTCACTGGGACACAGAGATACACTGGGACACAGAGATTCACTGGGACACACAGTAACACTGGGACACAGAGATTCACTGGGACACAGAGATTCACTGGGACACACAGATACACTGGGACACACAGATACTCGAGACACACAGATACACTGGGACACACAGATACTCGGGACGCACAGATACACTGGGACACACAGATACACTGGGACACACAGAGATTCACTGGGACACACAGATACATTGGGACACACAGATACACTGGGACACAGAGATTCACTGGGACACAGAGATACACTGGGACACACAGATACTCGGGACACACAGATACACTGGGACACACAGATACACTGGGACACAAAGATTCACTGGGACACACAGATACACTGGGACACACAGATACACTGGAACACAGAGATTCACTGGGACACACAGATACACTGGGACACAGAGATCCACTGGGACACACAGATACACTGGGACACACAGATACTCGGGACACACAGATACACTGGGACACACAGATACACTGGGACACAGAGATCCACTGGGACACACAGATACACTGGGACACACAGATACTCGGAACACACAGATACACTGGGACACACAGATACACTGGGACACAAAGATTCACTGGGACACACAGATACACTGGGACACACAGATACACTGGAACACAGAGATTCACTGGGACACACAGATACACTGGGACACGCAGATACACTGGGACACGCAGATACACTGGGACACGCAGATTCATTGGGACACACAGATTCGTTGGGACACACAGATACACTGGGACACACAGATACACTGGGACACAGAGATTCACTGGGACACACAGATACACTGGGACACACAGATACACTGGGACACAGAGATTCACTGGGACACACAGATACACTGGGACACACAGATACACTGGGACACAGAGATTCACTAAGATATAGAGATGCACTGGGATACTGAGATACACTGGGATACTGAGATACGCTGGGGGAACTGAGATACACAGGGACTCAGAGTACACTGGGCACAGAGATATGCTGAGATACAGAGATGCACTAGGAGGCACTGGGATACAGAGATTACTGGGGGCACTGGGATACAGAGATACACCAGGAGGCAATGGGATACAGAGATTACTGGGGGTACTGGGATACAGAGATACACCCGAATGTATCTGTCTCCACCACCATCCTTGGCAGCGCGTTCCACACTGTCTGTGTAAAAGACTTATGCCTCACATCTCCTTTAAACTTCCCCCTCTCACCTTAAAAACATGCCTCCTAGTTTTAGACATTTCAACCCTGGGAAAAAGATTCTGACTGTCAACCCTATCTATGCATCTCATAATTGTATAGACTTCCACCAAATCTCCCCTTAGCCTGCGCTGCTCCGGAGAAAACAACCTGAGCTTTTCTAGCCCTTCCTTACAGTTCTTACCCTCTAATCCAAACAGCATCCTGGTAAACCTCTTCTGCACCGTCTCCAAAGCCTCCAGATCCTTCCTGTAATGTGGCAACCAGACCTGATCACAATACGCTAAATGTGGCCCAATCAAAGTCTTATAAATCTGCGACAGGACACCCTGACTCTTATACTCAGTTCCCCGACCAATAAAAGCAAGTGTGCCAATTGCCTTCTTCACTATGCTGTCTACTAGTGTGGCTACTTTCGGGGAGCTATGGACACAAGACCCTCCTATACATCAATGCTGTTCGGGGTCCTGCCATTAATTGTATATTTTTCCTTAACATTTGATCTCCCAAAATGCAGCACCTCACACTTACCCAGATTAAACTCTGTCTGCCATTTCTCCACCCATATCTGCAACTGATCTATATCTCGCTCTCTCCTTTGATAACCTTCTACACTATTGACAGCTCCACTGACCTTCGTATTGTCTGCAAACTTACTAACCCACCCATCTACATTTTCATCCAAGTCATTTATATATATCACAAACAGCAGAGCTCCCAGTATGGATCCCTTTGGAACACGGCTACTCATGGACCTCCAGCCTGAAAAACACCCTTCCACCTCTACCCTCTGCCTGCTATGTGCAAAACAATTCTGAATCCATGCGGCCAAGTCACTGTGGATCCTCTGTATATAATCTGCTGGATGATCCCACCATGAGGGACCTTGTCAAAAACCTTAATAAATTCTATCTAAACAACAACCACTGCTCTACCCTCACTGGTCACCTTCGTCACCTCCTCGAAAAATGCAATCAACTTAGTAAGGCATGACCAGCCCTGCACACAGCCACGCTGACTGTCCCTAATTATGTCATGCTTTTCCAAATGTGTGTAAATCCTATCCCGAAGAATTCTCTCCAATAGCTTTACAACCACTGAAGCAAGAGTCACCAGGTTATAGTTTCCTGGATTATCCCTATTTCCCTTCTTGAATAGGGGAACAACATTAGCACTTCGCCAGTCCTCCAGGACTGGGACTCAGAGATACATTGGTATACTGGCTTACACTGGGAAACAGAGATATACTGGGAAACAGTAATATACCGGGATACAGAGATATACTGGGATATAGAAATATACTGAGATGCAGAGAAATACTGGGATACAGAAGTATACTGGGATACAGAGATATACTGGGATATACCGATATACTGTGATGCAGAGACATACTGTTATGCTGGGATATAGTGTGATGCAGAGATATACTGGTATACTGGGACACAGATATACTAGTATACTGGGATATACTGTGAAGCAGAGATATGCTGGTATAGAATATGGAACATAACAGCACAGTACAGGCCCTTCGGCCCTCGATGTTGTGCCGACCTGTCATACCGATCTCAAGCCCATCTAACCTACACTATTCCATGTACGTCTGTATGCTTATCCAATGACGACTTAAATGACGACCTAAAGTTGGCGAATCTACTACCGTTGCAGGCAAAGCGTTCCATTCCCTTACTACTCTCTGAGTAAAGAAACTACCTCTGACATCTGTCCTATATCTTTCACCCCTCAATTTAAAGCTATGCGCCCTCGTGCTCGCCGTCACCATCCTAGGAAAAAGGCTCTCCCTATCCACCCTATCTAACCCACTGATTATTTTATATGTTTCAATTAAGTCACCTCTCAACCTTCTTCTCTCTGATGAAAACAGCCTCAAGTCCCTCAGCCTTTCCTTGTAAGACCTTCCCTCCATACCAGGCAACATCCTAGTAAATCTCCTCTACACCCTTTCCAAAGCGTCCACATCCTTCTTATAATGCGGTGACCAGAACTGTACACAATACTCCAAGTGCAGCCGCACCAGAGTTTTGTACAGCTGTAGCATAACCTCTTGGTTCCGGAACTCGATCCTTCTATTAATAAAAGCTAAAACACCGTATGCCTTCTTAACAGCCCTGTCAACCTGGGTGGCAACTTTCAAGGATCTGTGCACATGGACATTGAGATCTCTCTGCTCATCTACACTAATCTTACCATTAGCCCTGTACTTTGCCTTCTGGTTACTCCTACCAAAGTGCATCACCTCACACTTGTCTGCATTAAACTCCATTTGCCACCTCTCAGCCCAGCTCTGCAGCTTATCTATGTCTCTCTGCAACCTACAGCATCCTTCGTCACTATCCACAACTCCACCGACCTGACTGCCATCTGCAAATTTACTAACCCATCCTTCCAGGTCCTTTATAAAAATAACAAACAGCAGTGGCCCCAACACCGACCCTTGTGGTACACCACTAGTAACTGGCCTCCAGGATGAATATTTCCCATCAACTACCACCCTCTGTCTTCTTTCAGCAAGCCAATTTCCGATCCAAACTGCTATATCTCCCACCATTCAATTCCTCCGCATTTTGTACAATAGCCTACTGTGAGGAACCTTATCGAACGCCTTGCTGAGATCCATATACACCACATCAACCGGTTTACTCTCATCTACCTGTTTGGTCACCTTCTCAAAGAACTCAATAATGTTTGTGAGGCACGACCTTCCCTTCACAAAACCGTGCTGACTATCCCTAATCAATTTATTCTTTTCTAGATGATTATAAATCCTATCCCTTATAACCTTTTCCAACACTTTACCAACAACTGAAGTAAGGCTCACTGGTCTATAATTACCAGGGTTGTCTCTACTCCCCTTCTTGAACAGGGGAACCACATTTGCTATCCTCCAGTCATCTGACACTATTCCTGTAGACAATGACGAGTTAAAGATCAATGCCAAAGGCTCGGCAATCTCCTCCCTGGCTTCCCAGAGGATCCTAGGATAAATCCCATCCGGCCCAGGGGACTTATCTATCTTCACACTCTGTAGGATTTCTAATACCTCTTCCGTGTGAACCTCAATCCCACCTAGTCTAGTAGCCTGTATCTCAGTTTTCTCCTTGACAACATTGTCATTTTCTAGAGTGAATATTGCTGAAAAATATTCATTTACTGCTTCCCCTGTCTCCTCCGACTCCACACACAACTTCCCACTACTATCCTTGATTGACCCTAATCTTACTTTCATCATTCTTTTATTCCTTAAATACCGATAGAAAGCCTTAGGGTTTACCCTGATCCTATCTGCCATCAACTTCTCAAGTTTCCTCCTGGCTCTTCTGAGCTCTCTCTTTAGGTCTTTCCTGGCTACCTTGTAACCCTCAAGCACCCTAACTGAGCCCTCACATCTCATCCTAACATAAGCCGCCTTCTTCTTCTTGACCAGACATTCCACCTCCTTCGTAAACCACGGCTCCCGTGCTCTACAGCTTCCTCCCTGCCTGACAGGTACATACTTATCTAGGACACACAGGAGCTTTTC